>NC_056728.1:1463112354-1463274854 GCF_019279795.1 Protopterus annectens
GACATTGTTTTTTCATTGGCTTTTTACATTATTATTTCATTGCTTTACAACTTCTGTGCACATATCCCGGGGTCTGCTGTTCTTTCTACGCACGTGCCATTTATGTCATTTTACATTTTGTGCATATTTTCTTTGGACATTCTCTGTGCCTTTCCACATTGGCATATTGCACCTATATGATACCTGACTTTGACAGCCTTCCGTTACTCCTCCGGTATGTTTGGGTAAATGTAAACCGTTTTTTTTGGTTTACATTGCCGTGCCCTTACGCTACGCCTGCGCCACTTCGTGGATCGCTATTTGCCCTCATTTGCATGGTGCAATACCGCACACAGTGTGTTTTGCATACCTACGCCGGGGGCGGGGACGGTCCGGCGCACGCCGGTAGTGCACGTGGAATTCATTCATACCTGAATCGCTAAGCAGCCATATTTGGCGTTATAACGCCGACGCTATGCTGGCGCCTGGCGCAAGGTTCATGAATCCCGGGGATTGTCTTTGTCTCCCTTCCATAGAATAAAAATGTTGTCCAGGTATCGATTGTATAATAGTACATGTTCAGCCCACCAAGTGCTATTGAAAACATGTTTAAGCTCCCATCCAGAAAGCACTAAATTGGCATACACTGGTGCATGTACTGCTCCCATAGCCACCCCAGAAATTTGTTGGTAATATTGCCCTTCAAAATAGATGTATTTATAATCTAGAACCACAGACATTAATTCACATATAAGGGTGACCTCCCCATGAGTCAAACTGAAATCAAGAAATAATATATCCTCGAAAAATTCCATACCATCTTTCTTAGGGATACAGGTGAATAAATCCTTAATGTCTATGGTTAAGAAAATAAGATCTGGGCTCCATATTTCTTTATTAAGTTGTCCCAAGAAATCCCAGGAGTTCCTAACCAAATGTGGAACTCCTTTGACAATATGTTTAACCTTGTTTTCCACAAAGCTGGGCAAATTATGGGTCTTGGACCCCCTAGCAGACACTATGGGTTGAAAGGGTGGGGAGCAAACACTCTTGTGTACCTTAGGTATGCCAAAAATCACAGGAACCCTGGGGTGGGTGTTGGTCAAAAGATCATAGGTGTCCTGGTCAATACGTTGATCCAACAAAAATTCTAAAAAAAAACTGTCAGTACGTTGGTATCCGATGTGAATCTGGTTAATGGACACCTGTGTATAATTATCCTGATCAAATAACAAGTCCTGAATGATGTTGGTGCAATCAGTAGTATTAAAAATAACTATATCTCCCCCTTTATTGGGGGTCATAATTCGCACCGATCTGTCTTTAATTTGGTTCAATAAGATCCTTTCTTTGGGGTTAAGATTGGAATAGAAATTTTTGTGTTCTGCCCAAAGTTTATGCATATCCTCCTTAACGGCTGTCTCGACGGTATGTATAAGGGGGTGCAAAGATGTATTAAATATACTAGTTTTCCTAAGACCACCTTTGCCGTTATGAATAACCTCCTGGTTAGAAAACATGACCTGAAAATTCAATTTCCTAGTGTAAAAATGGATATCCAAGAGACAATCAGCAATGTCCGGGATACTGGCAGGCACAAATTTAAAACCCTTCAAAAAAAGTGTAAAATGTTCATTAGTAATAGGTCGGTTGGTATAATTATAAATGTTGAATCCTTCAAAAGTGTGAACAATGTTATCACCTTCAACATTGGGGTGTATACTTAATAGTAATTCCTGCCTCTCCCCCTGTATGAGTTTTTCCTGGGATACTGACCCACATAATTGTGTCCATAATTCCTGCTTGCTATTCTTTCTGAGCGACGTAAAGGTGGAAAATCCTGATTAACTATACCTTCTTGTGTTCCCTCAAACTCAGGTTCCTCATTCACAAGTGTTTCATCGTTGAAAAATAGTTGTTCATCTAATACACCAACATCATGTTTAACAAAATTTTTTTTACTCGGATAGGCTTCCTTTAACTGATATTGTTTGATATTCCTGGACAATTTCCTACTTTTTTTATGGAATAACACATTGCATTTCTTCTCTACTCTTTTTAATACTTTTTGATAAAATAGTTCATATTGTTCAAATAACAAATCACTAATGATCTGTGCATTTAATACAGTAAATTCATTCTGCAATTCCACTTGCATTTTTTCATGGTAAACCAACACGTTTTGCAACAGTTCAAAACCCCACCCATTAAACATATTAGTAAAATCCTCGATAATACAATTATCATAGTAAATCCCAAATGGAAATTTGAAAACCTGTAAGCCAGGTAGTCCCCAATCTCATCCTGGGTCTGGGGCATTTACAAGAGCATGTATAGTACAATACAGTACTATATCTAAAAATATTAAAGCTATTATGCGATAAAATTGGAGTATTTTTAGAACCAACCAGGATATTTACCAAACTTTGGGTGACCAACCCTTTTTTATAAATAAGGTGGGAATGAATCTTAAGAAATTGGTAGAGAAAACAAAAAATTGTATTGGAAACAGGAATGAGAAAGGGACTACAAGTTGTGGTAGTTGTTCCCAGTGTAGTTTCATTTTTAGGGGAACTGTTACTACATTGAGTGACAGATTAAGGACTAACATCAATTTTAGGAATGGTAATTGTAGAACACAGAGGTTAGTATATCTGGCAATGTGTGATACCTGTCCGGCATACTACATCGGAAAGACAGAAAGATCTTTCAAATGTAGGATTTACAAACATTTATATGAATTAAAAAATAAAAAGGAAACTAATGCATTATACAGGCATTCAATAAGCTGCCCAAATTTCCAAGGCTTCAAGTTTGGTATATTAGACACAGTTGACATTGAACCCACGGGGGGAGATTGGAAGAATCAGCTTAGCAAAAAGGAACTTATTTGGCAACTCAGGCTTGCCGCCAGTGATAACGTATCCATATTACCAGTCCTAAAGGACAGAATCCAAATTAAGGATTGGGACCTTAGATTAAATAGATGACTTTATAATCATTGTGCATTTCCTGTCTACTAAAACTCACAATTTTTAAATGTTTTTTTAAAAGTATTTCTATGTTTTTTACGCATGAAAAATGTTTATATTTTATACATACATTCTTTTATACATTTTAAATGCAAAACAAAAATGTATTTTTAAAATTCATGCATTTTCATACACTATGTTTCACAAGAGCTGTGCATGCATGTACATAGACTTTTATACTTGAGAATTTAGTATTTATGTTATATTGGAGTATGTCTTTAAGCAAGTTTTTTCTTAATTGATTGATTTAACCTAATTCATTAGTTTAATATGTGCTAATTTTTTAGGTGTTTATATATATATATATATATATATATATATATATATATATATATATATATATATATATATATATATATAGACCTCTTCAAGCATGTGAATTATCCTTGTTCTGATGAAGTCATTGTCTATGACGAAAGCGCTTAACAACTAATGGATTTTGCTGGTGTTTGATTCAAATAAAGTGGAGTTTTCCTTGATGGCTACTGGGTGCATTACTTTTGGTTACTAGTATTTTTCATGCATCCTGGAACTTTTTATCATTTGGTGAGTTTGTATTTTGGTTCCTGGCCACATGGAATCTCCTCCAACTCCTGAGTTGGATAGTGGATCCACACAAGCCTCATTGCCCTAGGGGACACCCTTAGGGCAGGCAGCAGAGCTACACGAGCTCAAACTGGATGTGCAAATGCTTAAAGGAGAGCTTTCACGGCTTATTGACTTGCTTACTATACAAAGCATTGGAGGTGGTAAGCACAGCAGTCCCATTAGTTCGGACAAAGTAATTATATGTTCGGACAGTTCACTACCAAACACTGGGAAAGGTGATAAACTTCCCGAGCCCTTTAATTCCTGTTCCTTGGGCTTTGGTAACAGTAATCAGACCAATCTAGTCAATGATGTGACGGAAACTCTTCCTGGATGGCAAACTGGTAAAAAACATTGTGACATCATCACCACGGCACAGGTGCATCATTCCAACTGCCAGGATGGACGAAAGTGTAACGGTGGTACTTCTAATGGTGCTGTTTACCATGGGCGGGATGTTTTAAACATTACAGATGAACAGGTTGGAGCTGCACCTTGTTTGCAAACAGGTACTGTAAACATTTTTCCTGTATCAGGGAATAATTCTGGAAATGTTTCTAGATTTCCGGTTATACCGGGGAATCAGCATGCTAGGACAGCTGCTTCAACAACGAAGGGTGGTTTGCATCCCAGCACCAAATTTGACTATCTTATTAATAAAAATTACACTGTTTCTAAAGAACAACCTGATGTACGAGGCAACACTGCCGATGCTGACAATATGCACTTTAAATCTTTAAAAGACATTATTTTTACCTTTGAAAATAAATTGTTTAAATATAAAACCTTGCAGCTTGAGTCTAAATACTTTAATGAATGTATTAAAGCCAAAGTGGTACCACAAGGCTTACGGGTTTTCAAATTTTCATTTGGGATTTACTATGATAATTGTATTATCGAGGATTTTACTAATATGTTTAAAGGGTGAGGTTTTGAACTGTTGAAAAAAGTGTTGGTTTACCATGAAAAAATGTAAGTGGAATTGCAGAATGAATTGGCTGTATTAAATGCACAGATCATTAGTGATTTGTTATTTGAACAATATGAACTGTTTTATCAAAAAGTATTAGAAAGAGTAGAGAAGAAATGCAATGTGTTATTCCATAAAAAAGTAGGAAGTTGTCCAGGGATATCAAACAATATCAGTTAAAGGAGGCCTATCCGACTAAAAAAATTTTTGTTAAACGTGATGTTGGTACATTAGATGAACAACAAATTTTCAACGATGAAACACTTGTGAATGAGGAACCTGAGTTTGAGGGAACACAAGAAGGTATAGTTAATCAGGATTTTCCCCCATTACGTCACTCAGAAAGAATAGCAAACAGGAATTATGGACACAATTATGTGGGTCAGTATCCCAGGAAAAACTCATACAGGGGGAGAGGCAGGAATTACTATTAAGTATACCCCCCACTGTTGAAGGTGATAACATTGTTCACACTTTTGAAGGATTCAGCATTTATAATTATACCAACCGACCTATTACTAATGAACATTTTACACTTTTTTTGAAGGGTTTTAAATTTGTGCCTGCCAGTATCCCGGACATTGCTGATGGTCTCCTGGATATCCATTTTTACACCAGGAAATTGAATTTTAAGATCATGTTTTCTAACCAGGAGGTTATTCATAACGGCAAAGGTGGTCTTAGGAAAACTAGTATATTTAATACATCTTTGCACCCCTTTATACATACCTTTGAGACAGCTGTTAAGGAGGATATGTATAAACTTTGGGCAGGACACAAAAATTTCTATTCCAATCTTAACCCTGAAGAAACGATCTTATTGAACCAAATTAGAGAGGACAGGTCGTTGCGAATTATGACCCCCGACAAAGGGGGAGGTATAGTTATTTTTAATACAACTGATTACACCAACATCATTCAGGACTTGTTATTTGATCAGGATAATTATACACAGGTGTCCATTAACCAGATTCACATCAGATACCAACGTATTGACAGTTTTTTGTTAGAATTTTTGTTGGATCAACGTATTGACCAGGACACCTATGATCTTTTGACCAACACCCACCCCAGGGTTCCTGTGATTTTTGGCATACCTAAGGTACACAAGAGTGCTTGCTCCCCACCCTTTCGACCCATAGTGTCTGCTAGGGGGTCCAAGACCCATAATTTGCCCAGCTTTGTGGAAAACAAGGTTAAACATATTGTCAGAGGAGTTCCACATTTGGTTAGGAACTCCTGGGATTTCTTGGGACAACTTAATAAAGAAATATGGAGCCCAGATCTTATTTTCTTAACCATAGACATTAAGGATTTATTCACCTGTATCCCTAAGAAAGATGGTATGGAATTTTTCGAGGATATATTATTTCTCGATTCCAATTTGACTCATGGGGAGGTCACCCTTATATGTGAATTAATGTCTATGGTTCTAGATTATAATTACATCTATTTTGAAGGGCAATATTACCAACAAATTTCTGGGGTGGCTATGGGAGCAGTATGTGCACCAGTGTATGCCAATTTAGTACTTTTTGGATGGGAGCTTAAACATGTTTTTAATAGCACTTGTTGGGCTGAACATGTACTATTATACAACCGATACCTGGATGACATTTTTATTCTATGGAAGGGAGACAAAGACAATATTTCTGCATTTATTGATTATTTGAATGACACTACTGCCTTCCTCGAGTTTACATTTTCCTGTCATGAACAACAATTACCATTTTGGATACATTAATTTCCCATAATGACCATGGCTTCAGATCTCAGGTTTTTCGTAAGAGTACTTTTTGTAACTCTTACTTGCATTTCAGCAGTCATCACCCTTTGTCCCAAAAGAAAAGCATTGTTAAAGGACAAGCTATACGTATTGCTAGAATGACTTCTGAACACATCAATGTCAAAAAAGAATTTGTTAATTTGACCAATATGTTTTTACAAAGGGGCTATCCCAAAGACATGATAAATTCAATTTTGGATGAAGTGTATGGTGAATGGGGTAGGAAATACAAACCCCTTTTGGGAGCAGGTCAGTTTACAAACTCACCCTCGGGTAGTCCCCAATCTCATCCTGGGTCTGGGGCATTTACAAGAGCATGTATAGTACAATACAGTACTATATCTAAAAATATTAAAGCTATTATGCGAAAAAATTGGAGTATTTTTAGAACCAACCAGGATATTTACCAAACTTTGGGTGACCAACCCTTTTTTATAAATAAGGTGGGAATGAATCTTAAGAAATTGGTAGAGAAAACAAAAAATTGTATTGGAAACGGGAATGGGAAAAGGACTACAAGTTGTGGTAGTTGTTCCCAGTGTAGTTTAATTTTAGGGGAACTGTTACTACATTGAGCGACAGATTAAGGACTAACATCAATTTTAGGAATGGTAATTGTAGAACACAGAGGTTAGTATATCTGGCAATGTGTGATACCTGTCCGGCATACTACGTTGGAAAGATGGAAAGATCTTTTAAACGTAGCATTTACGAACATTTATATGAGTTAAAAAATAAAAAAGAAACTAATGCATTGTACAGGCATTCACTAAGCTGTCCAAATTTCCAAGGCTTCAAGTTTGGTATATTAGACGCAGTTGACATTGAACCCACGGGGGGAGATTGGAAGAATCAGCTTAGCAAAAAGGAACTTATTTGTTAACTCAGGCTTGCCGCCAACTTCACCCCAGGGCTAAATGATAACGTATCCATATTACCAGCCCTAAAGGACAGAATCGAAATTAAGGATTGGGACTTTAGATTAAATAGATGACTTTATAATCATTGTTCTTTTCCTGTCTACTAAAACTCACAAATATTTTTAAATGTTTTTTTTAAAGTATTCTTATTTTTTTAGGCATGAAAAATGTTTATATTTTATTCATACATTCTTTTATACATTTTAAATACAAAACAAAAAAAAGTTTTTAAAATTCATGCATTTTCATACACTATGTTTCACAAGAGATGTGCATGCATGTACATAGACTTTTATACTTGAGAAGTTAGTATTTATTTTATATTGGAGTATGTGTCTTTAAGCAAGTTTTTTCTTAATTGATTGATTTAACCTAATTCATTAGTTTAATATGTGCTAATTTTTTAGGTATATATAGACCTCTTCAAGCATGTTAATTATCCTTGTTCTGATGAAGTCATTGTCTATGATGAAAGTGCTTAACAACTAATGGATTTTGCTGGTGTTTGATTCAAATAAAGTGGAGTTTTCCTTGATGGCTACTGGGTGCATTACTTTTGGTTACTAATATTTTTCATGCATCCTGGAACTTTTTATCATTTGGTATTTTATATTTTTGCATCACATTTTTGGTCCATTTTTCATAAAATTGTGTTTTTTTTGGCAAGTTAGTGGCAAATCATTAAAGACTGAAGTTAGAAAATAATGACAGACATTTGAGTTTCAGATTTCATACCCTTCAGAAAAATTAAAACTAATGCAAGACCTACTATTCTATTATCTTTCTATGTTTATAAGAGCAATATTTAAAAAATGTCCTTATTTTTGGGCCTTTGTCCCACTTCTATGTATGGCTTTGTCCAGATTTCTTGCTCTGAGGTTGAGAGGTATGACAAATGTGTCAGAGCCATCACAGTCAGCCAGAGACATTTCAAATTGTGACATACTTGTTGCACCCCACTCCTCCATGTAGTGACTCTGTATGTGTCCAAGCAAGGCAAGGAGCAGTTATGCAGTGTAAATGTGCAGAGTATCCCCCCATCCAAGGTAGACACAAGTGCTACTTTTATTATGTCCTTGATTTTGCAGAATGTTCTGGTTTCTGTCATATTTTTATACTGTTGATTTATGCTTATTATTACTCAGAAAGTGCCTGCTGCTCTGTGTTTAAGTAGCAATGCTTTAATGACCATCAGGTAAGCTTGTCTGAGATTGTAAGACACAAGTAAGCTTTAATAAGCATACTGTTAAAGAATTGTCAACATTGAAAGCCTTCCTTTTGTTGCCATTCGGAGAATACTTACATAACAAGATAATGTATAAGCCTTGGGTATTGAAATGCATATGACAGTATTTGTAATAAAGGACAGGATTACATTATTTTAAGAAGCTCATTACATTTGTTGGAGACTTGCAGTCATCTTTGCAGGCTTTGCCTGTAAACCAAACAGAATGCCAGTCTATCATGTGTGGTCCATTACCTGTACAATAATCCTTTAAGCAATGTATCTTGAGCTTGTTTCTTGTTTGCGTTTCATTTTTTACTTTGGTCATGTTTTCCCCATGAAACAAGTAGATAATTGTTGTCAGGCAGCAGGTCTTTTTTGGATAAGAAACATTTTTACAAATGAGGGTATCACAGAGATTGCTACTTTCAGCATGTTACTTGGTACTTTAATAAAGCTGAATATAAATTATAATTAGAATTGCAGTGCAAGGAGAAGTGGTTTGAGTTGAGTGCTGCTTGTTTTTCTTATACTTGATTTTGACTGGCATTCCAGTAATGTATTTAAAAAGTAATTTATTTTTTCATGCCTCACAACCTTTTTGTTTCCATCTAGATATTAAGTAAGCTGTCATGCAGCCAATGCATTGAAATATTTTTATTCTTCTACACTTCATTTTGTCTTGATTGGACTCTCATAATGACGGTTTGGCACCTGGGGCAGCGTATTTAATTAAAGTTCCAGTTTTTGTAGTTTTGAGCATAACTCCTCCCCTTTCTCATTGACCGCACCCCTTCCCATTGGCCCCACCCATTCAGCTGTCTCCTGCAGCCCCCCTTTGATTTGAAGTCACCAGCTGCCACGGATAACCCCTGTCAATGAATAATTCAATAAGCTTCTGAATTCCATCTAAAACAATGTTCATCAGTCATAAGCCTGGACAGCTTGATCATCTGACCTCAATGAACATTTTTCTTCATAAAGTAAGGATGAGCACTTGTAAAAAAATAAATAAGTATTAGTAAAGCAAAGTTTTTTTCTGAACAGAATCTCAGCTAACAATAATATCCAAATAAGATACACTAGAACTTGGATTGCCCAAAGTAAAAACTAAGAAATCAGTGCTAGAATTCAGTTGTTCAACAAACTTAACAATATCATCAAAAGAAGCATCAGCAATAAAAAATAATCAATAAATATTTTATAAAATGTAATATGTTTTTAAAAAAAAGGGAATATTGCTAAGAATATGGCATTCCCACCATTCCATTACTAGATTAGCAAAAGAGGAAGGAACAGTAACACCCATCGCTACACCTTTTAGCTGTTGATAGCATTCCCCATTGAAGTAAAATAAATTATTTTTTAGAAAAACGTCCATCAATAAGCAACAAGTAATAATAAATGAGCTAAAAAAATTAGTAAACTTAGCTAAGAACAATCTTAAAAGCTCAACCCCTTGATCTATGGGAATACTGGTATATAAAGATTTAACGCCAAGGAAAAAAGATAAAGGTGAAACTAATTCACCAAAAAATATTTCAAAGCATTTAGAAAATCTCAAGAATCTGTAATATAACTTTTTAATTTTTGCACTACAGGGTTAAGTATATGATCTAAAAACAGGGAACTCCCTTCAGTAATACTGCCTGAAGCCGCAACAATAGGACTGAATGGTAGTGGAAACACTTGACTGTGTAATTTGGGAATGCCAAACATAATAGCTAATCTAGGAAATTCTACATGCAGAAACTGAAAACATTCATAAGTAATAGTCTCATGAGCTAATAAATCCTATAAAAAACTATGAATATATTTATATCTGCCATAAATTTCAGTTAAAGTCACTTTTTTTAATTCAGAAATATTATGTAGCATTTTAGATGTTTCAGAAATGCAATCTGCCTGATACATCATAACTAATCCCTAACTTTTAGTGGCTCTCATAAACCTTAGTTCAGTATTTTTTCAGATTCAATCAAATGTCTCCTTTCATCTCTAGATAGACTAAAACATTGATTTTTAGGAGAACTATTAATAACTTTCACAATACCCTTCTCACATGAATTGTAAAATACACAAATAGTGGACTGAAGAGGCAGGTTAAACACACAGTTTTTTAAAACAAAATATGCAAAACATTGTCTTTAAATAAATATAGTGAATTCAGTTTCCTACAAAGCAAACTAAGATTAACAAGAGTATGTAGAAGACATGCTTGAACGCTAGGGACAAATGACAAACTTTTTTATGTAAATCAAAGTGTCTTATTGAAATATTCATTAGTAACATTAAAAATGTTGCCTGCAATGCACTCACAGTGTGAAGTCAAAATGTTGTTTCCAGATGAAACACTAGAGTTTAATTGCCCCTTCTCCAAGAACTCCCCAGGCCCCCTGTTCGCACGTCACCCTTCACATTCAGTGAAAAAGGACACCAAAGGTGTACTGTTTGTGACAAAACACCCAAATCAAATTCTGCTGATTGGCAATCATTTCTCATCTTCTCGGAAGTCCCTCTGATTAAAAACCTCCTTCAGGCTGAACAAGAGGAGGAAAATCAATAACAGAATCAGTAGCAAAAGCTGACTGGGAGGTGTCTTCATTGACTTTTGGTTTATAACTATTCAGCCAGGAAACTGGAAGGGAAAAGTTGAACCATCCTTATAAGCCAGCTGATCCCTGGCTATTTTCTTTTTCTTGTGTTGTATGATAGTAAGGGCCCTCAATGTAAACCGCTATAAATGACATCAGTCTGAGCTCTGAACTGATTGACATGCATATGTTTATAGAGGAAGGAAAAAATGAGAAAGATTGGAAAATTAAGACAAGTAGGTGGTACAAAATACATATAAAGAAGTAGAACTTTGAATGTTTTGCAAAAGACAAAAAGGGGAAACTTAGGAGAATAAGAAATGTAATCTAAATGAGAATAATTACATTTGAAACTGCTAGAAACAAACAGTCATGAGAAAGAGATGAGATATCACACAGGAGGAACATGAGTAGGATTAAAGCATTTACAAAATGTGCCAATACAGGATGAAATTTAACCAAAAGGAGAAAAGAGGATAATATTATATTTAAGTATAAATGATTATAACAGAAGCAAAGAAAACAGCTCCAAAGATAGAGAAAGGCCAGTAGGGGTGTTCATGTCAAAGAGTAGATCAAGCCGTCTAAGGGTGACTGTGTGTAAAGAGGAAGAGATATAAACAAAATATGAATTTCAGATCAGCAAAGGTAACAATCATTTAAAAGAGGCATCAGGAGCTAGACGGAGGAAACCATACATATGGAAATAAGTCCAAAATGGAATAGAAAGTTAGGGTCTAGGTCCAATCAATATAATGAATCCATAGATGGTATTTTTCATTATGTGCAAAAGCATACAGTATGGGTTCCATTGCTTTTTCTAAGTTCGTTTTCATAAAGCAAGGTTTAAGTCTGCTTCACAGTCAGTCGCCTAGAGGTTTTGTTTTAATAACAAAAGTTAGTGTTAGTATCACTCACCCAGGACTATTTATTTTGTGGAAAATGAGACTATCAGGCCAAGAGGCAGGTGGTACTCCACAATCTACTTCCACTAATAATTCCCTGGAATCAGATAGAAGTGATCTCAATGGAATAGGTGATCAATCAAAAGCTTCCTCTCTGACCACAGTTCTAAATCAAAGGAAAAAATAATGGTAGATGTTCTTTTTCATTCATTGTGTTCACAATCTGTGACTCAGTTATAGAGATTCAGAAGGATGAGCAGTCCAAAAAGATTACTTCACAAGATGCTAGACGGAGATCCTTAGATGTTGGTTTTGAAAGCTTTCCCAGTGTTCTGCTTATCTGCAAGTAAATCTAGAATATTGAGAGTAGCATCTCAACAGCAGCCTCAACCTATAAGCATAAGCATACAAGTATCACTGTATATTCAGAGGTTCTGGGGAATCCACCTGCAAAGGCCTCCCCTGTACCAAATGAAGCCACAAAACTGGAACTTCATACATGTTACACATTACACAGATCTCACCTGACCACATTTAAACATAAAAATAAGTCACCATACCATGGCAGTCGCAAGAATCCATAATAACAAAATACCTGAGGTTTAAGTTGAAGCAAGCCACTATGGAAAGCCCATAGGCAGAAATTGTTGCCTGGCAACCCCCAAAGCATCCTAGTAATTAGTGGCTCATTTGTACTTAAAACAAGATGATCTTTGAAAGGAGTTTATAACAGTATGCCTACTTAACACCAAAATTAGGAACATCACAACTAAGTTAAAAGGGGTTAAAGATAATTCCCCGGGATTCATGAAGCTTGCGCCAGGCGCAGGCATAGCGTAGGCGGAATAATGCCAAATATGGCCGTCGAGCGATTCAGGTACGATCCAATTCCACGTGCACTACCGGTGTATGCCAGAACTGTGCAGCCCAGGGCATAGGTATGCTAATCACCCCATGCACAGTGTCACACCATGCAAATGAAGGCAGATAGTGATTCATGAAGTGGTGCAGGTGTAGCGTAAGCCCACATAAATGTAAACCAAAAAACACGGTTTACATTTTCCCAAACAGAACATAGGAGCTATGGAAGCGGACCAGACTCATGTATTACAAAGTTAACATATGCCAATGGCTAAATACACAGCCAATGGCATAAGAAAAGATGCACAACACCTAAAAAACAACATTTAATGTAATGTCCAGAGGAATGCACAGTACAACCGCAGGGCATGTCTGCGCAAACAGGAACATAAAGAAATTATATAAAAATGTCATAAAATCGCAATGTAATACAAATCAGGTTTACACCATAATACGCAATGGTAGGCATGGAACACCACAACCAAGGTGCAAGGGTTGCTAAGGGCCTGCGACAGTGTTCGGCGCGGTAACTATGAATTAGTAGTCAATGACATGCAAATGAGGCAGGTAATACTGAATCGCAAACGTCCCGCCGGATGAAGGTTGTACCATACGGCGTAGCACTATAACACCGAGGAGTGGCTCAGAGGAGATACATGACATCAGCAGAGGGGTGTGCCACCGTAGCAATAAGCACATTGGAGCAATGCAAATCTGGCCTGGCCGTTGCTAAGCAAAGCTGCAGGACAGGGGTGGGGAGGAAGGTATAGAATATTTTAGCTGAGAGCACACATGGTGGCCGAAAGCGCATGTGTAAGGGGATGAAAACGTGCCCAAAACCTGGTAAGCGGATGCGAGCCCTGCGAACAATAGCACAAACAGGAAGGTCAGGGGAAGAAAAGAAGGAAATGCCGAAGTAGGGTAATTGGAGTACTAATGAGCAATTAACACCAATCAGCTCATGGCGGCCAATCGACGGCAGCTGACAAGTCTGCTCGCAGAAACCTGCAAAATAGGATAGGGGAGGCATTGGAATGCAAAGAAAGGAGGGGAGGCATTGGATTGCAAAGATAGTAGATCTGTCATAGCAGAGCAAATCAAACTGACAGTAGACCAGCAATAACACACATTACGCAAGATAAGCCAGGTCTAGGAAAGTACAAATGAAAGCAGGCTGCTGGATGCATGCCAGAAAATGGTAGGTGGAATGTGCAGAAATGTAAAGGGAAGGTCAAGAGGTAATCCACGGCAGCCAAATATAATTCAACACCAAAGGCACCACAATAGTAGTTCAGGTAGTAAAACACATATGATACCCTGTAGCTACGATCGTACATACACACCCTATGACATCATCGGTGTTCACAGCACAATAGTATAAAGTGTGAAAGCACCCTACACACACCTGTGTATTCCCAAACACTGCACCATAGGTGTAAACACACGGGGAACATTTAAAATGTACATGTTGGGAGCTGCCATAGCTGTGATTCATCAGCATGTGTTAGAGACTGACGGTGTTGTGGAGGATGATGCCGACAACCACCGCAGGCCCCGGAGGAGGAGAAGAGTGTTCAGATCAAGGGTAACCTACCAGGGGCTACATGATCTGGAGATAGGAGAGCGTTATAGGGTGGACAGGGACATCTAACAGCAAATAGTGGAGCTGTGCCAGCCACACCTGAGAACCAGAAACAACAGAGGGGAACCCATCCCAGTGGACATGAAGGTATGTGTAAGCTTGCGAATACTAGCCACAGGTACCTTTCAAAGGCCAACCGGAGATATAATGGGGATCTCACAGGCATCGGCATCCAGGGTACTACACCAGTTCCTGGATGCCATGTTACCACATGCCAATGAGCATATATACTTCCCCCGAACTCAGGAGGAGTTGGCCAGCAATATGCGTCACTTCCACCATGTGGCACACTACCCGGAGGAACTGGGTGCGATAGACTGCACGCACATACAAA
Source organism: Protopterus annectens (assembly GCF_019279795.1). Classification (NCBI taxonomy): domain Eukaryota; kingdom Metazoa; phylum Chordata; order Ceratodontiformes; family Protopteridae; genus Protopterus; species Protopterus annectens. The sequence continues at coordinate 1,463,127,191 of NC_056728.1, forward strand.
TCAAGTCACCACCCGGTGAGCATGGTAGGCGCTACATAAACCGCAAGGGATTCCACTCCATCAACTGCCAGGTCATGTGCAATGCCCAGGGCATTATCATGGATGTGTGTGCTGGCAGCCCTGGAAGCTACCATGACTCCCATATCTGGCATGCCTCACAGCTGCATCAGGTATTTGTCAGGGGGGACATCCCACATGGCCACCTTGTGGGGGATGCTGGCTATGCACTGTAGCGTGGATGATGACTCCCATCAGAAATGCACACACACCCATGCAAGAACGCCATAATGAGGCACACTCACAAACCAGAATCATCATAGAGCATGTGTTCAGGATGCTGAAATCACGGTTCCGGTGCTTGGACACATCTGGTGGAGCCTTGCAGTACTCTCCAGTTACGTGTGCCCACATCGTCATAGTATGTGCCATGCTACATAATATGGTCCTGCGGAAACAGCTGCAGCAGGGACAAAATGGTGAAGGCCCTCATAGCCCACCGCAATTGCCAAGGCCATCACAGGCACAGAGGGATTCAGACCACGAACACACTGTGCCAGCCCCAGTAGGCAGACGGAGGTGTGCCCAATATGCCTACGCCTTGGCAAAGAGGGAACGTATAGCACATGCTCTGACAGTGTAGGCCCCTATGGACTGACACACCTCTCCACCTGCACACACAGTAAAATGGATGGTACACAAACATGACCACCTGTAAATTGTAATGTATAGGTGGCCCACTGTGTGAATCCTACATAGGCAGCCCTCAAACATTGTACACACAACAGCTATTGGAACACGGAATGTCAACACCTGAACAGTACATGCGCCTATCAGCATATGGTGGTGCTGTGTGTATAGGTTCCCAGGTACATCGGTAGGTACACGGCCGGTTGTCAGAGGCCATACACCAAACGGGGCAAACAGTGTCCGCTGTTGCCACAACATAGAGTAACCAACTGTCGCTTAGTGGAGCAGAGGCAATCACGGGAGCGCATGTGTGTAAGCACTGTTCTGCACACACTCATCATGGAGTCCCTGCTGCATTAATGAGGGGCTCCACACAATAAAATCATGGATGTTGTGTCAAGGCATGGGTTGTACCCATGACAGGTATTCGTCACCCAGCATGCCCCACCTACGGTTGTTTGAAGGTGTAGCACAGTATCGTGTGTGGCTCACTGTGATATACATACCCAATGCCGGAGCACATCCAGTAAACATCACATGGACACACCATTAACTGGACTCATCAATATGTAAACTAACTGAGTTACCCATGTGAGTGCAGTATGGAGTAACAGCCGTAGTATACTCCACGTACAAAATGACATAACATGTGTACATATCCCAGATATCTATGTGTTAAATGCAGTGACCGTCATGCATGTTCCCGGTCCCACGTCCTGCAAGGGATGTAACGTAATCCCGAAGGCACGAGTAATGCATGTCGGATGCAGGTCATCAGATCATGTTTAGCACACGTTAGCAGGAATATGCGTTGCCCACTGCTGGTAAGCGATGTTTAAATATGACTATAAGGATATGCGTGAAACAGGGATAAGCTTCTCTGAATATCGCACAGATCACGGTCAATGATGTCCAGAAGAGGTGAAACCAGCATTATCCACCCCTGTACTAACAGTGCCTGCTCTGAAGGTTAAAACAACCACTGCCAGGAGTAGCACACGCAATCATGTATAGAATCACCTAACACTATTGCTAGCCAAGATGTACCTATGGTAGGGTTGCCATCTCTGCAAATGACCAATGTGGGACATACGTCAGATGTCTGCAGGCCGACACATACACCCGGCCAGTATGAAAATCAGAACTTCACTGTTTTGCCTAGATAAATGCTTATACTTGTAATGTTTACTTACTTATTCTGTGTCTATAACATATAGGTGGTTCAGATACAGAATAACTGTTTTATGCAACTATTACATAAACTATAGGAAATAAGTATGTCCTACAATCTCAGCACATTTGCCATGTTTACAAATATTTTGCAGGTCACAACTGCCCAAAGAGGGACTGTCCCTCGCAATGTGGGACAGCTGGTAACCCTAACCTACGGCAGGTGTGTAATGTGACAGGTACAGACACAAACGTGCAGAGTCCAGGAAACAGTATACACCAACAAGTACACAATGAAAGGTGTAGCTCGCCTGTCACTTTCCCTGTCAGATATATATATATATATATATATATATATATATATATATATATATATGTACACATATATACATATATATAATACAGATAGAAAGGGTGATATATGTTGATATATACGGATTCAACGATATCTGCAAATATATATAGATAGGTCAATGACATTCATAACACCTTGGAGGTACAAATAAATAGGATACCGCCAACTATGGAATGTGTAACATACCGACACGCGTAACCACGAGGCTGAAAGACCAAAAGAACACAGTACCGGAACAGTACAACCATGAGTAATAGTATGACGATATGAAGGGACATGTAGTTACCACTGCCGGTGTTGCGGTCCACGTAGGTACTGTGTTCAACTGTGTTTGTGAGTGCCGTAGTCTGTGTATGTGTGTGTTGAGGGTGCCGTGTGCATCTCCGTGTGACTGTATTTTGTGTGTGTGTCCACATCGTGTGTCTGTTAGTGCCAACTCGGAGGTAGATCATTACGGTAGGTGTGGGTATAGCTAGCCGTAGGCATACGGTTACCACCTATCCCACATTAGGAGGGACAGCCCCTCCCTGGGCAGGTGTGTCCTGACATAAAACATAACAAAGGGCAAATGTCCGAGATTGTAGGACATTAATATGTCCCATATATTATGTAATAGTTGCATTAAATAGTTATGCCTGTATGTAAGAAACATAAATGTTACATGCAATATGATAAGTAGCCAAAGTCCCACAACAATAGGTATGTATTGAGGATAAAAGTATGTGCTATCCTGTATACTGACCATGGCTATGTGTCAGCCTGTAAACACCGCTGTGTGTCCCGCAAGTGTCCAACAATGGCCATATGAAAAGGTGGCAACCCATGGCAAAGAGGTTCTGTTACCAACACAATTGCAATGACTGCAAATATCTGGGACAGAAATAAACGGGATAGGTGTCATTTAGACATATCCCTTTACATATCACTGCAATTCCGGAGGTATGGAAGTATCAACCTCACCTGCATACTATATAGAAACCAATTAACAATGGCCCAATGTAAAATCCCGTAACATAAGTCTACTAACTGATAGCTCTTTAATTAGGGATGGAGCTCACACACACATATATATATGGAATATGTAGAAATGCAAGCCCCACAAACCTGTATATGCTACGTACACCCACCGACATCCCCCACACTAGAAACAATAGCAATACAGACTGTAATAACAGCACAAACATCCAGTCAGTCAATTACATCTGCAGAACCGTCAACATACCTTGTGAGAGACACAATTAAAGGTGCCATGCATAATTGTAGCCGTTGTATAATGTGACAAACAGCGATGTTACAGGTTTTGTTTGCAATAGTCCGTTATCAGATGGTTGGGATGACAGGTACACTCACATGTTGAACCACGTATTCTAACTGTCACACACAATCCACGGGGGACATGAATCCAAAGTACACTTGCCTCTACACATAGCAGTTGCAATTACACACAACAAAACACAATACAGGCCATCTCCCCCGAAGGTAGGGCAAATGGGCAACACCCAAGTGGAGAATTCAATTATACCCCACTGTTGCCGCGTAATTGGTGAATGGAGTAGCTGCACAGCTGATGTGCAAGTAATTAGTCACTCAGGAACACCAATTGGCGGCAGGAAACCACATGTTACAGGTATCGACGTATATCAGGATGACTTGCCAGACATTCAAACCGTATGGTCATACCATATACCTGTTTAAGCAGTGTGAGAGAGATAAGCAGTGTGAGAGAGATAGAGACGAAAGTCCGGAACAATAACAAGGTATGTAGAACACTCGGTATGTAGGTTTATGTATAGCATGTTTTGTATTAATTATTTACTGTATGTATAGCCTGGTTTGCATTAATTAAAAGTGTCCGCAATGCATAAAGTGGGAAAAGGTATTTATGTAGTGATGTCTTGCTGAGCATACTAACACTTGTAGAAACTGTGCGTCCAGCAGTGGGCCACAAGGTACACATCACAGACACCACAAGGGGTGCTACATGAGTGCTTTAAACAGAACAATTCCATACAACTCACCATTAGTGGTAGGGTATGTCCAACAAGTACGTGCCATAGCAGGGGATCGTATATGTTGATATACTGTCACAGTAGGCATGTGTATGAGCATATAACGACAATGACATGTGTAAGGTGGTCCCGCTGTGGAAGTATGCTTTGCATTATGGGATACTATGTAAAATATGTGTAATGTATAGTATTGTAGGTAGATATGTCAGATATTCTACACAGCATAACAGGCATATCATGCATACCAAAGGTATCGTCTATTGGCATGTACAATAACAGGATACATATGGCTTGTAGGCACGGGACATTGTAATAGCATGATAGCTAATCTAAATGGAAGGGCTACCAAGTAACCATGCACAAAGGACATGTAATAGCTTCACAGGTTCATAGTGGGGTACTATGCAGTCTGGCAAGTGTATGTGTAAGCACAACTACAGTGTTCACACCAGTGGCACCTCTCTAGGGTAGTGTCCTGTGCACAGCAGAGCCATGTGTTACCTGCACCTCTGCACAGTACAGCCACTGCAGTGATACCTGGTATATGTTCCAAAGCATGGTGAGTGTCCAGTTTGGGAATGTAACCCTCAAGCACATCCCACTCATCATTGCGTGTGTGCACATATCCATGGGCATGTTTTTCACAGTGGCTTTTGCTTATGTCGCGTATGTGGAGTATATCCATTAATACTGTTGTGGACATGGGCCCTGTCTGTTCAGCAGAGGTCACCCCTGAGTATGTAGTATGCAAATGTGTACAGACGTGGTGTCCGTAGTTCAGCCGCATACTTCAACTGTCGGAGCTCAATAAAGCTGTTGTGTAAGGTACACCCTAAATGGGGTGGTGTACCCCTGAATGTTTGTAGAAGTCTTGGGTTCAGAGGTACAATGGGTGCCTATGTACCAGCTACACACCCAGTACAGATAAGTGTGGCCACGTAGAAGGATATCCACGCCACAGTGGCAATATGGTAACCACAGGAGTGGGTGTGACATACGTGTGTACTACGAACATGTACAATGTGACATGTATGTAGGGGACTACCACCTATGTGATAGTCAGTGGGTGAATGGTGTAATGCAAAGGTGATGTTCATGCAGCTTGAGGCCATGATATTCATATCAGGTATCTGTCACAGTGACACCCATATGGATAGAGTCAGTATCAGCTGGTGGATCAATCATGGTGCTTTGTATGCAGGGGTTTGTAAAGCTAGGCAGGGAAAGTCCCTTTGTGCTAGCCTGTACCTCAGGGAAGCATATACTGAACATGAGGGGCCCTATGACTGAGGACTGTGGTATGCCAAGTGTAACTCAAATGCAGTAGGTACTATGGTATGCTACCCTCATTGTGTGTGTCCTGTCCGTGAGCCATGTTGCATAACATCCTGAGACATAGGGTACGATGTGCAGGTGGATGTGTATGTTGTCAATACCAGAATGGAGAACGGTGCTGTAAGGCAATGAGAGGACAATGTAGGATGTGTGGACCCCCGTACCATCATCAACTACCCTGGTAACTGTATGAAAGGAGTCCACCAGGTGTAGGGGCCATGCTCTGGCCCTAACAAGTCCAACCCGGGTGGCATCACAGGACCGGAGCACAACAATGTCTCTGTGAATGACGTCCATGATGATGTGCCCCATAGCCATGCAGAACAGTCCAGTCAGGTGTGTAGGACTATAGTCCCACACGTGTATTGTGGCGCCACCTGTGTGGAGTGTGATAACTGCTGCTGTGTGCCATTCAGGGGCCACAATGTCTGATACAAGGCTATTACTGAATATGGTGGCCTAGTGGGGAGACATGTCATTCAAAGGTTTGTGGACATCACAGCCTGGGACTTTGGAAGGTGACATGGGGCCAGTGTCCCAGGACATATAGAGTGCAGGTTAGTACTGTGTTGGTGTGACCGCAGGGACACCGCAATGTTCCTGCATGGATTGTGGCCCTGTAGTGAGTGTGAGGGTGTAATGTTAGCATTGAATCCATCCGCCAGCACGTTGCCTACATCACCTGGGTCTGTAATGTTCCTGAGTGACTGTTGTATGTGAGAGCAGATGTGGGTATTGCCATTGACTACTGACATACCACCATAACACCTTGTGGTACACCCCGGAATGTGTCGCATTAATGTTTACGTAGCTAGTCATGGAGTATGTGATGAGGGATCCCGTGGCCCTACCAAGGCTGACCAGTGAGCTACCCCACCCATGGGATTGTACACCACTGTGCAACAGCCTCCACCTGTAGTTGTACATTATGTCCATGGAACTTGACCACCAGAGTGGTGTCTGTTATCTGGTGTGTACCATCATGGCTCTGTGTGGAATAGCATGATCCATGCAGTTGTGTACATGCTAATGAAGTGCACTGGGGTATGATTCAGCATTTGTATGTGCATTGTCCATCTGCACGGGTGTCATGATGTCAACAACCGCTGTCATAAGACGTCTGTAGTAGGTGTTGTAGTACTCATGTACTGTGTATGCCGTAAACGGTGTGGTGCCGGGATGTGGCTAACAAGGGTGATTAGCATATGTTCGGAATCCACCAATGAGGGGATAACCCCAGGTGTGGAACACCAGTCACATGTTGGTAGTGTTCATGTCAAGGATAATGTTGGTCTTGGAGGTGGTGTGTATGGGTTGATCCAGCCGAGTGGAGGTTATGACTCACGGATGTGTCGGTACATGAGTGGATATTCCAGTTAAGTGTGGGGTAGTGTCAGTCACACATCAATAGTAGCTGTCTGAGTCCTACTGTCCAGTACACCAACAAATGAGGTCTGGTAACCGTGGGGTGTGTTGTTGAATCTGTAGCTGGTTACAATGTGTATAGTGGTTCCGGACACAGTTAGTTGCACGTGGAGCACCTCTGATGCACTGTGCTAAGTAACTAGCCAGGATGTGTGTACAACATAGTGGGATATGGGAACACCTCAGCTGTGGGTGTGCCGGTCCAGGTATGTGCCTGAAAGGTATGGTCTGTCTACAACCTGTCATTGCAGGTGTGCTCTGCAGAGCCTAGAGGCAGGTCCCAGTCACTGCAGAGATATTGGAGTGGTGCATTATAACGTGTGCCTTGCTTGTGTGCGTCACACAGGAAGATGCAAGCATTGTGTCACATGACTCTATGTCTTGCTTGCCAGTTCCCGTTCTGCCGGTGGCTGTTATTGGAAACTGTGCAAGACAGGCAGTATAGAAGCAGCAAGAGCCTCACATGTGATCTGTACTCCCAGGGCTGACAGGTGCAGGTCATCTGTGCCAAAGCATTGTGTTTGACCAGGTCAGTCAAAGCGGACAGATACCAGATGCCTGTGGAATGACAGCAGAAGCATATGCAACTGTTGAAGTGACACAGTCAGTCGTTGTACAGTGGTATCGGGTCCGGATGAATGCATAATGCTCCCCAGGGCTTGGCCCACACCTTCAGGGCTACAAGACTGGTGAGCTATTGCATGTCCCTGCACATGTAGTCTGTGAAGTGGCATCTCAGGGCAGTCACACTAACATGGAGAATGACAGTCACATCATACCTGGTGAGGTGTGGCATGGGTGCATAGGTTATGTTGCAGAACCAGTTACCCGGCAGCAAGATGTAAGCGACTATCACCTTGTGTAGCCTGCTGTGTGGAACTGCAGTGTGACCGCCTACAGAGTCACCTATGACTGGTGTGTTGTGTATGTTATAACACCCTATTGGCTGTATGTGATGGGCACACATGAGTCTGTAGGCTATAAGTTGGTGATGTTGTGTTCCATGATGGGGGCTGCCTCTGGTGTCTACACAGAGTATGGAGAGGTACTGCACGAGTTGTCCTCATATGTGTGGCCTGTGATGGAGATCATGTGAGACTATGTGATGTGTGGGGTGTGTTACTCCCATGTCACTATTAGATAGAGGCACAGTAAACTAAACCTTAAAAAGGGCACAGTATACTCAAATCAAGGGGTGGCGTAAGCCATACAGAATCGGGCTAGGCTTATAATTTCCCCAGGGCAGATAGCCTAGTATGAACCTATGAACCTATGAACCTATGAATGTTACACATCCCAACATGACTGTCAGGTGCAGTCAGGGTTGGTGACAGCATTACCCCCAGCAGGGCTGCATAAGTGCATCCCCCACTGGCTGTAGTGTCGTATGTTGGGAGGCGAGCATTTAATGTGTACATGAGAAAATTGCTCTATTGCCACATGTACAACATATCCATCATATAAACAGGCAATAGCACTGGTACGTGACAGTTGGACATGCCTGTATATACAACCATGTCTCACAGGATATGTGAGTTACGTGTGTACAACAGCTGTTGTACCGTAAGCAAGCTGGAAATTTTAGGACAGACAGTCTACCTGTGGGAAATGGTGTGGAATGGGTGCTATAGAAATCAGTAGCTCATGACATGCTCACAGGTTCTGAACAAGTGCCTAGCATGAACATACAATACAGATAGGGTGTTGGATAATATCAACCCACAAGTGGTGACGACAGTCATAATGGGTGGCACCGCACTATAACCCTGCTGAGTATGGTGTGCATTTCCATGAACCATTATCACTGTAGATGTTAGCAGTACAGATGTAAAAGACAGGACGGATGTTTGATTACAAATACATTTGTATGTCACAGGAGTGTTCTACCAGTGGCCTGTTGACAGACTCACAACTACAAAAGGTGCCAGAGTGACATGTGCATATCACACCAGTGCCAGCTACAGTAGAACAGGGTTAATGTATTGTACTCCACCCTCATTGTAGCCCATACCACACAGACAAATGTTAGGCATCTGTGTATGTAAGGATGTGAATGGCCATGACCTATGAGCAATAGCTGTGTCAGTGTTGTGAACAGCATACAGAATGGGCTGTGTGGGTGAGGTGTGTGACATATGTGCACAGTCTGATGGATGATATCAGCATTGTCACCGCTAGGTGAACATCCCTGTACCCATTAACTACCACCTAGGCTGTGGCCAACATTATGGACACTGTGTAAGGGATGTTGCTGTGCAGTACACCTCCCTGACCTGGTGACGTCTCCAGGCCCCATAGGTAGTCATACGAGGTACCCATGTCATGACAGGGTGCCATCCATGAGCACGGAGATCACTGGACAGGCATATACAGCACTGGAGTGACCAATATTGGATCACATACCACCTTTAAGGGGTAATGACCATGCGTGGATGGGCGATACCAGCCTTCACAATCCTCACCTCCACTATGCAGCATGCTGTCTAACTTGCATAAAGACATTTGCTGCACCATGATGATGGACAAGCTACATGACCATATCCTGATCTGAAAAACATACGACATGGACAGCCACCATACTAATACTAGGATTGCCACATGCTGGACAGATCCCTGTGCCATACATGTGACATACTCCCGCTATACCATGCAACCCTGTCCATCAAAGCTGCACATGTCATCCCAGTCATACATAGTGTGATGGCCGCATGGTAGATGTAGTATCAACTGTCTGGATCAGTAATGTGGCACTGATGCACCTCATGGTGGCATAATGGCTGTCGATTACAGCTAGGAAACCTTGTCCGTACATGCTATGGCTGATAACCATCCCTGCGAATGATGTCCGACTAGCCATTGTCCCATGTCTATCACATGTGCAACACAGGCAATCTGTGGCAGGATGTTGAACAGCTGTACAGTGCTGTGTAGATGCATATGGCAAAACACATGCATGTACAGGTTTCCATGTGTATGTGTGCATTATCACTGCTCAAGTCCATTAAGGCTGTGTCTGTGTTGATATGTGACATATACAGAGCATCAAGGTCAACAGCAATACCGTGGACACATCCAGGCATGTGCAGTTAGGTAAGAACACCAGTGCAGGCAAACAGACATGCACACATCAAGACAGCATTCACATGGAGTATGAACACTGTAATGAGGTGACACACAAATATGGTGATGATATCCAATGCATAACGGGTGTTACATGTGTGTGACACAAACACATCAGTTGTGTCAGTGTCATGGTGATTTGCAAAGATAACTGTGCAGCTGTACTAGATGTCATAGAAATGTATGTGCAGCTGTATCTCTGTACATCTCTGAAACTGTGACCTGTCACCATCATTATGTCTTACAGATAATGCCTTGTACATGCCTTCCAGCGTACAGCCGCCAGGAGGATGACGTCCTCATCCCGTACCTCCATGAGAACTACAAGGTGTTGTTCAGCCATGTGAGACAGCATGCCCAGCAGTGGGACGACCTGTGGCAGGATCTGCGCAGGAGGGTGAACGAGGTGGGTGGCCATAACTGCACCTACCAGCAGGTGCGCAGACACTGCATGGACCTGATATGGCATGCAAAACAGTGTGCCACTACAATCACCAGGGAACAAGGTGGAACAGGTGGTGGGCCACCAACCCAGCCCCCACTCACACACACTGAGGAGTTACTGGCCAGTCTGGGGACACCCTCAGAACAGCATCCACAAACACTATCTGCCATCGTGGAGGTGGGTGTCTCCCAACCAATGAGCCTGGAGTTTCCTGGTAAGTCAGTACTGCACATATGGCTACTATATCCCATTTATGTGCATGTGTCACTGTACATTATGTAATGTAACAACATATGCATTGTATGTGGACACACATGCTGCATACTACAGTATGCTACCCTGTGTATGCACACATGTGTATACTATATGCTATTGTACAGGCGAATGTGTTAACATGCACAGTGCACCCTGTGGCTATCATACAGTCATGGATAATGTTCATACTGCTGTGTCACCCCTATACAGGTACCTCTGGCGTGCCGCACAGACATGAGTCCATTGCAGGTGAGACTGTCATCAGTCCAGGCATGTAAAAGCATAGATCTATTCGCCATGTGGCCAGTTAACACTTGTACACTTGATGTTCGTTCCATTCATGATATACAGGTCGTGTCACCCATCATTCACACAGGCCACCCATGTGCAATATATACAAATGAAATGATACACCGACATGAAACCAGAGTATTTATCATCGCTACATGTGTGGTCAGCTGTGCATACAACAGTGGAGGTGTTCTACAATGGAGGCATATGTACTATACATTGGAACTACACGTGTGGTACGCAAACAGTACCACACAGTGAGCTGTGATATGGGCAGCCCACAGGAATCACCATTGTGTTATATGCCCCTGCAATGGTTGCACACATTGTGATGTGCCATCTGACATGTCCCAGACATGTAGTGTATTGGCTGCAATAATGTCACACTATCCCATAACCCATACCCCACATACAACCTGTTGTCTGCATAGCCCTGTGGATGGTGACATATCTGACATCTATGGGTGTATGTCATATGGGACAACGCAGACATGTGTGATAGACGGCCATCACACACATTTGTCCAACACATGCTCACATGGCCATGGGGGATAGCCAGAGATACGTAGCCACACAGTAGATGTGATGTGTATACACCCTGTTTCACATTGTCCACACATGGTCCAATTACAGCCTTAGTTGACCGATTATACAGTTGATGTGGTACACTGGACATCCTAACAGCCTGTGCACAGCCAGTGGAGGTGTCACTGACGTCTGCCATATAAGATGTGTTGAACATCACGCCTGTGTCATAGCATGACAGTAGTCACCTCTACAGCTTCCACAGACATTGACACCACATCAGGCCACAGATACTGTACATTTCCCTTGCTGCTGTAGGACATCACTGTTAGCTGTGCACCTTGTGTGTGTGGTACAGCAATGTCATGTTGGACATGGTGAATTGACAAGTCCGCTATGTGTGGACATGGTTGCCAGGCAGCTAAGACTCTGTAGTTGTTGTGCAGGGGTGTCATCTGTAGGTCCTCCAGTGACCTGTCACATGACACAGCATGGTTTGGTGTGTACACACCTCAGCATCGTGGGTCACAATCCACAGTTATGTCATGGGTATGCATGCAGTTATAGCTATGCAATGTGTACATATTATGCACTATATAGCAATATAGACGTCTCATGATGACATGCAATGGCACAGTGTCTGTACTTCACACTGTAGAGCAATGTTGACGGCTCACACTACCCTTCCATGCACATGCACATTTGCTAAACATGCATTCTATCTGTAGGGCAGACAGACAACACCGCAATGTGATGGCCATTACAACGCTGTACATGTCAGGACACCATTGTGTCAGACATGTATGCATGTTAATGCACACGTCAGCAGATTACATGTCAAGGTCACGTTAGCCATGTGTACTGTTATCCTGTTCTGGTCCACATGGTGTATCACGGGGATGCATGCATACTACCATGACTGTGTGAACTGCTTGGCTACTGATATGACACCTGCTTGCTGTATTGTGCACCTCAGGGGGTATGCTTACTAACACTATTAATGTCTGAGCTGCATGCCGTCAGCTGTATCACAGGCATGCTGCATGCCATCTGTCAAATCACATGCATGGTGTGTGTCTGTGTGTGTGTGTGTGTGTGTGTGTGTGTGTGTGTGTGTGTGTGTGTGTGTGTGTTTGTGTCTATTGTAATTTAGAGTATTTCTTTGCATTCACAGGTGATGGAGGTGCGTTACCCTCCTGCGGTCCATCTGATGTTAGTGTCCCCACAGATACTAGCAGTGATGAACATATGCATGAGGTACAGGCAGGGTTGTCAGGGGCTGAATCTGTGCCAATGGTTGCCATCCCAGCTATGTCCCCCTCTTCCCCGCACACAGTTCTGCTGCCAACACATACCGCATCACCAGTGGCCATAGAGGAAGGACAGTCAGCGTCTGTTGGCATGGAACAGGAACATGTGGTGGCTACAGAAGGTGTGTCTCCACACCATGGTGTCAGTGTAATCTCTGCAGATGTGCCACACAGGCATGTGGCTGGTGCTGCTCATAGGAGGACCTCTGGCAGCCATGCTCCTGCAGGACAGAGCGCAGCAGCTGGTATCACCAGACGCATGTTCCAGACTGTAATGGTAGCAGATGCATGTGCTGAACGGCAGAACAGAGAAGGGCAGAGGCTGCAGAGGGCTGCTATCCATACCCTAAATGACAACACCCATGCTTTGGCAAATGCTCAACAGCAGATTGCTGATGTTCTGGACAGGCGATTGGGTGACACAGTCGGAATCCTTGACCATGGCATGGCAATCCGCGAGTGTGAGCTGTCTGTGCTGGAACATCTGGTAGGAGTGAGGTGTAGGCCACGTGGACGTAGGCCAGCTACACCACCTAGTGCAGGTCGATGTGAGCGTGCCACCTCACATGCCCGCTCCCATAGTGTCAGTAGCAGTAGCAGTGCAGCTGGTGCTGCGCTGTCCACACCAGGACACAGCAGGCCACGTGGACGTGGCCCTGGATGTTCCCAGCGGGGACACAGTTCTAGTGGACATGTGTCATCAGACAGTAGCCAATCTGTACCTCCGCCTGGTAGTGCCCGTGCAACCCCTGGCAGGCACAGGTCATGTGGCCATGGCCGGACACAGTGAGCTGTACAACCTGGTCTGTACAATCTGGAGCTGTTAATAATACCCCTGTGTAGGCCTCACAAAAGGCAGAACTTTGTGCACACATACACGCACACAGCAAACACATCTGTAGGGCACCACAACACCCAGATGCATACTGAATAGACATGTCCAATCATATCACCGGCCCTTACCCACACACATGATGTCACCCATTGGTGCAGCCTACGCCCCTGGCACACATTATTACCCTGTGCATATGATGAAGCCTGTGCCGCATCCCTGTCATCCACACCATCAGTGCAGGGACATGCTCAAATGGTCTGATGCACAGGGTGAACAGAATAGTGAGATGTGTATATTACATTAGTTGTGTACGACTAGTGAGGGAAGTGTATATTACGTTAGTTGTGTAAGAATGGTGAGAGATGTGTATATTACATTGGTTGTGTACTGTTGACACACACCAGACATACCATGTAGTACAGGTGTAGCATGCATTGTTATATGCGCACAACCATGTAGTACAGGTGTAGCATGCATTGTTATATGTTCACAGTATGTGTCTTGGTAAAACAGTAACAGCATGTTGGTAATGATGCCCAGGTTCCCTCCTTATGGTCTACTTGCATGTGTCTACAGGTAGCAGTGTTTGCAGTCTCCCATGTGTAACTGTGGAGTACTCACAGGCATGTATGGCAATCTCAGCATGCTATACGTAGCCTCAACCGGACAGCTGGAAAGTCTAACATACCACAGATGTCCAGACATATACTGATCCAGCAGCCTGTGTGCAGTGTAATAGGCTACAGTGGCTAGAGATGTGATATCCATACTAGGTCACATCACAGGTATGTTGACATAGTGCATGGGTTGTACACAGCGGTCTGGACAATGATAACTTTAGAGGTCACTTGATAGCATGAGGCCTCACTGTGTAGCAGTAATACCCTGTCACAGTACAGGAACATGCCCACACTCATGGGGTCGACAACACTATAACGCACACCCCATAGTGTTGAGGTGAGGACATTTGCCTATGTGGTCATCACCCTCACAGCACTGTGCACCCACACGATGCAACACAGAGAAGGGACATGTACAGGTAGCCAGTACGGCTGAGACCGATGGCATCAACAGGGTAGTTGACTGCATCACCATGAGGGGTTGGGATCCTGTGTGTTCTGTATGGTAGCATACACCCACATTTCATGCACCAGACAGCCATACATACACACACACACACACACACACACACACACACACACACACACACACACTGTGGAGACCACAACTGTCATACACATATGGATAGCTGATGTGTGTGATACACACTCACCGCACCTGGCTACGTCATGCTTTTCACACTGCAGTATGTACAGATGTCTATAACAGTGTACAGGGGTGTGTCACAATTGGGATGTATTCCCCACCATATGTGGCATATATGGTCACACATGCAAACACACATGGCAGTACTGTGAATGATACACCTGCTATGGGATGATACGTCTGACAGACATGCAGCAGTATTGGCCGCATTATGTGTACCAACGCTATGTCCGGCAATTGTGCTGCTATATGCACACGGGAGGATGTAAGTGTTACAGGCGTCGAGTGACATACAGTCGGTAACACCTGACCGCTGTGTAGGTATTATGTCTTCACTGTCAGGTAACAGTAACATAGCGTACTGTTTGCACATGTAATGGTATGATGGCGTGTGACACACCTGTGAGCCGTACCCGGCGAACATCCATCGACACAGGTGGATCACCACTTTACGTACACACATCCATCCATACCTGAAGTACATCCTACCGTACTGTCAGTATGTCACCATATACAGGTGTCAATGATGGGGCTGCATTGCAACTTCATATTGTAGTTCGGCACAGATGAATTACTTACATCAGCTACTGCACATGCATGGCAGCTGCATGCACACTACAGTTTGCACATATGTGTTGGTCCTACATGCCTGTCATGTAGCCATGTTTGTATGCATTGCAATCGGTGGACATGTGTGTTGACATACATAACACATAGACTGTTGTATGATATGATGGGCATCATGGGTAACTAGTACAGAGGGAATGTGTACTCGGTCAACATTGCTACCTCATGTACTGTTGGCATTCAACAGCCATGGACCCACCTCCCATTTGCGTGCGTATGATTGCTGTAGCCACTTGTCTGCACAGAGGACAGCAAAAGCTATGCTATGTACATATGTGTTGTGTGTGTGGTCCATGCACATATCCACTGCAATTACATGTATGACATATGCGAACATGTGTGTTCGTTGGTGTACAGCGACAGTCATCTGTCACAACTGTGTAAGACCCAGGGCCCCTGTTATGTGTAGAGCCGACCTGGTTATGTACAGTGGTATCATTGCAATACATAACACATGATGGAACCCTGTCAGTACATGTGTAGTCTGCACAGTTGCTGTACACCTATGTACAGTTCACTGGTCATGTGTCACACGGTGTTGTGTTGATGTATTGCTGGTCCAACAACATGGTGGTGTCTGAGGGCTACATTGTAGACTGTGGTGTGTACCTCTGTGATCTGCACCTGAGACATCTGTGATGGCTCCTGAGTGTGTACTGGTCAATACATGTGAGTGGCCGTCATGTATTTGGGGACAGTAATACCATACTGTGCCCTTCCATGTTTAGTATCCGTGTGCATGCAAGACAGCCCTTTGCAACTGCTAAGTGTGTGAGCATGCCCAGTACGCCGTTGTGTAGTTGGACACACAGTACATTCCAAACTGCGCCCTTATGTGTTTAGAATCCGTGTGCATGCAAGATGGCCCTTTGCAACTGCTAAGTGTGTGAGCATGCCCAGTACACCGTTGTGTAGATGGACACGCAGTACATTCCGGACGTGTGATACTAAGCATGTGGGCATGGCCAGTGACACCTTGTGCCTCTGTGAATGGGCATGGCCATTGACATCCTGTATAGCGATGGTGGACATCCAGGCAACAGATGTCCATTTTCAACGTCACGATGGATGCCTACATTGAACACACTGGCTGACTGTCTTGCAGGGTGTACTGTCTGTGGTGTGTCCCATATCTATGTAGTGTTGTTGTGGTGCTTCGTAGATATTTAGTTGCCCCGATCACACCACTGCCGTGTGTTTGTCGACGTCTGCCTTTGGACAGTAATATGCTTTCAGACTGCTCACACTCTATACATTCCCTATCAGCATCCTTGCCTTTGCGGAAGATGTCACCCACCTAGAAGTATGCCTCTGGGAGAGCTGTGTTCAGTAATCTTGGTAGCGCGTTCTGTAAATGCGTAATGCTGTAGTGTGATAAGGTAGTTAGGTGTATGTTCGACTCCCAGCCCTGCCAAGTGTGTGTGTGTGTGTGTGTGTGTGTGTGTGTGTGTGTGTGTGTGTGTGTGTGTGTGTGTGTTACCAGCTGCCTGGGGACACAGTAATGCTTTTAGATGCCTCACACCACATACATTCCCTATCAGCGTCTTTGCCTTTAAGGATGATGTCACCCACCTAGAAGTATGCCTCTGGGACTGCTGTGGTTAGTACTTTTGGTAGCGCATTCTGTAAATGCATATTGCTGTAGTGTGATAAGGTAGTTAGGTGTACGTTCAACTCCCAGCCCTGCCAAGTGTGTGTGTGTGTGTGTGTGTGTGTGTGTGTGTGTGTGTGTGTGTGTGTGTGTGTGTGTGTGTGTTTCCTGCATCCTGGGGACATGGTAATGCTTTTAGACGCCTCACACTACATGCATTCCCTATCGGCGTCTTTGCCTTTAAGGATAATGTCACCCACCTAGAAGTATGCCTCTGGGAGTGCTGTGTTCAGTAATCTCGGTAGCGCGTTCTGTAAATGTGTATTGCTGTAGTGTGATAAGGTAGTTAGGTGTATGTTCGACTCCCAGCTCTGCCAAGTGTGTGTGTGTTTCCTGTAGCCTGGGGACACTGTAATACTTTTAGACGCCTCACACCACATACATTCCCTATCGGTGTCTTTGCCTTTAAGGATGATGTCACCCACCTAGAAGTATGCCTCTGGGAGTGCTGTGTTCAGTAATCTCGGTAGCTCGTTCTGTAAATGCGTATTGCTGTAGTATGATAAGGTAGTTAGGTGTATGTTCAACTCCCAGCTCTGCCAAGTATGTGTGTGTGTGTGTGTGTGTGTGTGTGTGTATGTGTGTGTATGTGTGTGTGTGTGTGTGTGTATGTGTGTGTGTGTGTATGTGTGTGTGTGTGTATGTGTGTGTGTGTGTGTGTGTGTGTGTGTGTGTGTGTGTGTGTGTGTGTGTGTTACCAGCTGCCTGGGGACACAGTAATGCTTTTAGATGCCTCACACCACATACATTCCCTATCGGCGTCTTTGCCTTTAAGGATGATGTCACCCACCTAGAAGTATGCCTCTGGGAGTGCTGTGTTCAGTACTCTCGATAGCACGTTCTGTAAATGCGTATTGCTGTAGTGTGATAAGGTAATTAGGTCTGTGTTCTAATCCCAATCCTGCCACGTGTGTGTATGTGTGTGTGAGAGTTTCCCGCTGCATGACAACAGTACATTGCTTTTACACTATTCACTCTCCATAGAATCCGTACGGCGTCTTTGCCTTTGATGCTGATGCCAGCAAGCTGGATGTATGCCTGTGTGAATGCTGTGATCTAGTAATCATGGTAGCGCATTCTGTACATGCGTAATGCTGTAGTGTGATAAGGTAGTTAGGTCTGTGTTTTGATCACAACCCTGTCAAGTGTGTGTGTGTGTATTTCTATTTCTATATATGTAATGTAGATAGATACTGATATGTATGTGGATATTAGCACTATTGAATGTGCTGCATTATCTGTACGTGAACACTTTTGATGTATGTAAATCTGCTATGGCTCTGTGATAGTGCACATAC
The DNA here is from genome assembly GCF_019279795.1 of Protopterus annectens. Lineage (NCBI taxonomy): Eukaryota > Metazoa > Chordata > Ceratodontiformes > Protopteridae > Protopterus > Protopterus annectens. The sequence goes on from NC_056728.1 coordinate 1,463,145,795, forward strand.
TGTGTGCTGTAGTGATCCTGGGTTATAGTTGTGTAGTGACCAGTTATTCTGTTGCTGGGTATTACAAGGGACATTGACAACAATGATAGTACAGCACCTTTAAACGGTCGTGTGCACATCTCAGCAACAGTCAGCAATGGTTGTTACTTTGGAGGATGAGTATGGCTCATATGACTATGTATTACCTGACACTACTATGCAAATCAGGTTAACATTACTGACTCCCTTTATCCACAGGTTGTGATACAGATCCCAAGAATGTATGTGTATACATTGACAGGTGCAGGACTGGAATATTGTTGAATGCATGCAGGGGTGTCCATGGCCAGTAATGGCGATCTGTACAGCCTGGCAGGTATGGTCTGTGACTGTCCCACAACCTCCTGTATATGCATGACACATGCTGAAACTGTGTACATGCAGACACACACATGAAACAAACAGCTAGGGCTAACACATACGCACACACATTGCATCAACATTGGGTCATGCAAACACTGTTGTCCCTCACACACACACATACTTACATGTTGCTTGGATGGCTCAATGAAAGGGTCTGGAAAAGAAACACCATACCCTGTGCATATGATGACACCTGTGCCACCACCTGTAATGTGTAACATAGATGCAGGAACAGACTGACATGGTGCTGATGCTCAGGGTGGCTTTATAGCACTGTATTAATGTAAAAATGTTGTTAACACAAAGTGTGATATCCTATGTGTATGCAAGCAGGCATGATGCATTGCAGCTATGACCATCAATGTAGTATAGTTTACAGCACTGTTGATTCTGATGATTTATTATCCATCCATGTGCCATTTGACGTGTGTAGTATTGGCAGCATGTGTTTCAGAGTGTGCAGTACGTGCGTGATATGTGTAGTACAGATTTATACATGCTTACAAATGCGTACACTGGCTTACACAACATTACATGGGCTTCAACATGCTTACACTAGCTTACTCATTCTTCAACACGCGCACACGGGCTGACATGCACGCACACATGCTTACTCGGGCTTACAGGTGCGCACAGGCGCGAACACACTGTCAGCAGGTTTGCATGAAACTTCAGTGATATCTATGGCGTAAACCGTCAGTTTCCTGACTGTACCTAGAATAAATCATAACACGCCTCTTCCACTGATGAGTAACTCACAGCAAACATGTGACACATTGCTCCGATAGGATTACAGTGTTTTATACATACACACTCATGATTATACATACACACTCATGATGTCACCTATCTTCTACTCTGATAGTCCCCTTAACCTACTCTTCCACTGTAGTGGCTTGGCCCATATGGCATGACAAATTGTGATTCACTATCCTCAGCCTCAATTGCATCAGATTGCCTACTAATGCTTGGTTATATCTCTGACAGAGCGCTTCCACACATAGCAACCAGTACTCAGTAGCCATCTTGTCTTCAGCTTGCCATTCACCTGCATGGCGAACTAACTGTTAACGATAATTACAATGTCTATGTCTATTTTAAATATTTATCTTGTTTTAAAAGCGCAGCGCGTTTTCGCGCTGCTGCGCTACGCTTACACACTGGAGATCGGGGGGAGGACAAATAGAGTTTTATTAATTTACAATGGAGAAATATGCCACTGGCCTTATATTTGGCCATTGGCATGCTTCTTCAACTGAATTCATCCTTTATTTGCAGCTAACATTGCTCCGTTTAGCTACTTGCAAAACGTAACTCGGTTAACATCTGAGTACATTTCTGCACATAACTCTACTCTTGCACAGACAGCTTACTGTTACATGTATCACAGATTTACATCATTTGCATAGCTTTCACCTACAAATGGGGTAATTTGCATATCCTAACATTGTCCGTGCAATGTTCGGTTTAGGAGCTGTCTTACACGCCCCTACAGGATATTGCTGAATAGCTTGGCAGACATCTTGCCTTGTTCTACACTTCCTCTACTCGTACACGCTGGCCAAGGCTCCATGACCCCTGGCCTAAGCTTTGCTGTGTGCTAATATGTCTATTTGTGGAGTATGCATGGCTGTAGGTATGGTTTGACCTGCTATGTCTGACATTTCTACAAAGCAGATCCCACCTTCATCATTTGTAACGGTGACAGCCCTATAGGTACTATATATACAGCTGTGACATTTGACATGTCAACACATACCTGCGGTCAATACTGAACTGACTACTTCAGCGCTTTTCATACCTCCAGAGTTTTCTTGTAGTAGTATAGTCGATAATACTGTTTCCTATCACATGTATCTGTTTCTGATACAAGATATATCATTGTATTACACCACTACACACAAGAAGAAATCACAGGCCAGATGCCATTACATTCCTTTTGCAGGACACACCCGCCAAGAGTGTTGTGTTCCTCACAAAAGCCAACAGGTGCTAATCAAAACATATTATGCTATCATCTACCTTATGTGTTCACCGGTATTTGCGATGTCCGTCAGTGGCAGAACTCACATGCGAGTGTGGGAGACTGGACACTGTATCGGGGACACTGCATAACACCCTGAGGGACACTATTAACCTTCCACATTGACTATCACAGGGCATAAGTATTCATTCACATTTATCGAGGTACATGCCTTTGACTTATACATGTTTTGTCATTTGTCATCCCGTCTTTCTTCACACCTGTCCACCTGATATCACTAGTTCTGTGCATTTATTTAGAACAGGGTTACCTTCATACCTCTCAACTGTACACATGTTGGGTAAATGCCCCAAACTTATACTTATAATGTTGTTCCTTCTTTGTTATTATTGTGCCTTTCTGGTAAATTAGTGGCAGGTCATTAAGGACTGTGAGGTTAGATAATAATGACAGACATTAGTAGTTTATAACTAATAACCCTCAAAACATTCATACTAATGAATTATCCATTATTCTATCAATGTTCTAACTTTGTCAGAGGAATATTTAACATAGTCTCTATTTGTACTTATTTAAATATGCCTTTGTCCAGCTGTCTTATTCGGAAAGGTTGAGAGGTATGGTTACCATCTTATTCGTACGCATGTACGTCCATGATAATTGCTTACATGACACTGATATAAGTCCCTATGTCTTCCCACAATGGTTTACACAATATCCAGTACATGGGTTCTTCATTTTTGGAAGGTATAGCCGTGTGCTATACCCACATAGGAATATTAATCACTCCCATGGGGTGGACCTAATAAATCTGTGCCAACCAACACCTGTGAACCTAGGCCCATTCTTGCATACCCATGATTCCCATACCTGACACCCCTCCACAGTAGTCATAAGACATACTTAATGTGAGCGATAATAAAGTATGAAGATACTTCTAAGCACTATCCACTCTCCGCGTATCGAGACATATGTCATACATTCTGTCAACCCATGGGTTATTACCCTTGCACAAGCTACTGTTGCATGTACAGCTATATTGTAGCTGTGGATGTGACTTCCTTAGCATCGATAATTAGTGGCTGTTGCTGCTAGACAACACTTTTTGGAGTCCTGCAAAGGACACCTATATCCATGTTTAAATAGTAGAACTTGCAGATTTGGCACACTGGTACATTCCGGGCAATGGTTTGGAAAGCAGCAGTGTATTTACCTTTCTTGCATGTCTGTATCTCTATCCATAATAGCTATGACATGTAGCCTTTTTATGTACATGTGTTATATCTACAAGGACAAATGTTTCTGTGTTTGTTATGTATATATCGATTAATGTAATTGTGTGTGTGTGTGTGTGTGTGTGTGTGTGTGTGTGTGTGTGTGTGTGTGTGTGTGTGTGTGTATATATATATATATATATATATATATATATAGATAGATAGATAGATAGATATATAGATATATATAGATATATGTATATATATATATATATATATATATATATATATATATATATATGTATATGGCTGTACATTCTTTATTTCATATATTTATTTAGTTTAAGTCTGTGGATATATATCTATACACAAATATATATATCCATATATAGATATATAAATAAACGTGTAGAAAACAGCATTCATTTGCTATGCTGTGAGCGGATTACACATGCGCAGGTGCACTTGCATATCCTTATTGTGGGTTACATATGTTTACTAAGTCTTTGTGCTTACGTGGGCTTTCTTAATTGTGATGGTACCAGTACAATATCTGTAATCCTGTTAATGGACATATGCGAAACACACGTTCACCTTTACATGTTTAAATGTCTTTACAGCACACACGCATTCATTAACTCATATATGCTGAAGTCGTAGTTGACCCGGGACTGCATTCGTGCTGGCCAGATGCTGTAACCACTATACTATTGGTGTTCTGACTCATTTATATGCATACCCATAGTACATAGCTACATTAACATACGCCTCACCGCTTCACTTACAACACAGGCATCAATTCTCCTGCTGGGAAAAATGCGGTACTACATATTACACATTCCCTATTCCCTACTGCTCTGGACCCAAGCTGCATATTTAATCACTCCAAGGATATGCAGAACTCCAAGGCTTATAGTCCTGACACATACAAGTCTTTGATTGTCAGGGTGTTCCTGTGGTGATCTGGGTTTAGGCATGTCCACCTGGTGAACTGAACTGCCCTGACCGAGTTCAAATGTCAGACGAAGCACATGGACAGCATTTGTCCATTTTATAGAAGTTTACCTGTGTTTACAGACACAGGTCTTTCAGCACCTGTCAGCAGCTTTTTATGTTGGCAATACATAATATGGGTGGGGGTGGTTACAATACATAATACATGGTAAGGGGTATTCCCATTCACATTTGACTATTTCCTGTATGCATTCATACGAGGATTATTATTTTGGACATGAATTAACTACAGGTATGCAATGCTACAGTAAACAAATGTGAAGGTTTGTTACTGTAAATATGTACGGACCTCTGTAATACACTGTTGTTTTCTGGCAAATCAGTAGCTAGTCATTAAAGACTGAAGTCAGAACATAATGACAGACACTTGAGTTTCAGACTTCATACTCTTCAGGAAATTAATGCCAATGTACAAACTGTTATTCTATCAACTTTCTCAGTTTCTTTACAAATTGTCCATACTTTTGGGCCTTTGTCCCACTTTTATTCACGGCTTTGTCCAGATATCTTGCTCTCAGAGGTTGACAGGTATGGTCGGTCACACCTACACACACATTAAGTGTCCCTCACACAGTAGATCAGGGTTATCCTGTTTACGTCAGTGCCTTCATCACCCTTATACCATTTGCCACTATGCGAATGTGTGCAATATATTTCCACTTATTCGTGTCGGGACACGTGCATCACGGACAAATGTATGATCCTGGGTAGTAGGTTATGCATGACTACTTAGGGCTGGACAGTGTCGTACACCTCTAATGCACATTCCAACTTCTATCCAGATATCTACAGGACTGGACTTCGTGTCTTCCATTCTAATGTTTACACAGGTTACGTATCCCATGATGGATATCCAAGAATTGTACCGATCCACAACAAGAGGTATACCGAACATCGTTTTGGAGTTATGAAAATGTGCTGAGGTCGTGTGCAATCCTGCAACCACCTAGGGTGACACTACCTACTACATATGCGTAGTGGTCACTATGTGTAGCTGTGGCTGCACCACACCAGTAGGCCTAGTACGGCTGGATTTGGTGGACGTTCAGGGACGGGAGCGGGTTGTGTTATGTGGCAGGGATGCTGGGTAGTCCATTATGCAGATGTGTTGCATTTGTTATGGCCAGTTCCATCCAGGTGTCTTGCATTTGTTATGGCCAGTTCCATCAGGACCAATCTGTGGGTATGTGCCGGTGACATATCTATACATTTGTATCGCACATTTCAATATTCATCTGTTTGTGGGATTGCGTTCTACAGTATGGCCTGTCTGGTTGTATTGCAGCTGTTTATACATGTGTTTGTGTTTCTTTCAGCTTCACCCGCTGCTCACTCATACACCTCTGGTTCACCTATTCTGCACACGACACAGTATCGCCTTGGAGGATTGTACCATTACCCATCCACCCCACACATACAGATTCCTCACACCCCATACATCTGTGCTTTGGTTGTTGGCCCATGACACGGCCAGAGTGACACATTGAATACCCTACATGTGTCTGGTACCTGTAGGGTTGTGTGGACTACCCTGCCATGTTTGCTTTCCACATGCTATACCTCACGCACATAAGTACACGCCCATACTTCTCTTTCATTACATGTTTGGTATACCCGGGTACTACCCGTTCGACTGTGACACATCCTTACAAGTTCGGCTTGTACCGCTGAGTTCTGGATTTTGGCGGCCTGTTGTACTCATTGGTAGGATGCCACCTTTTCCTATGTCCAGGATGGGATATATTCCGTACACATATCCGACTGTAGTGGACAACACCTCCCCACAGTCGACGGTAGGTAGGTAAGTTCGGCTTGTACCGCTGACCTCCGGATTTTGGCGGCCTGTTGTACTCATTGGTAGGGTTGCCACCTTTTCAATTGGCCAAAGTGGGACAGTTTGGTACACACATCACATTTTACAGGCCGACACATACCCACGGTCAGTACACAGGATAGAACTTAGACTTCTTGCCTATATAAAAGCTTATTCTTGTAGCAGTTCAGTTGCTTATTCTGTTTCTTATAACATTTATGTAATTTAGATACAGAAAACCTGTTTAATGCAACTATTACATAACGTATAGGGAATAATTTTGTCCTGTAATCTCAGGACATTTGCCATTGTTACAGGTTTTTGTCGGGACACAACTGCCCAAAGAGGGACTGTCACTCGCAAAGTGGGAAAGGTGGTAATCCTATTTGACAGTACGGATAATACTGTTCCTTTCAGCCTACATGTGTCCTTATTGTTGTGGCTGTTTGCATGCTCCTTCTGTTTCGTTTACATGCTTATTCTATTTCTTATCACATTTGGTATGTGAAATACTGACATACCTTTTGTATGTAGCTATTACATGCCTTGTGGGATATAATTCGGACGTATGGTTGCTAGATATCTACAGTTCTCGTGTATTTTGTTATGGACACATCTGCCCAGCTGTGTACCCTCCCTCACATTATGGGTCAGCTGGTGACCCTCACCATTGGGCTGGATGTACCTACTGGCGGATCGCTAACATATGATGCGTTTCGCTTCCACTTGGTATGGTTATCTGCACTGCGTTGGACTACGGCCACACGGTCTTCCATGTCATTTGTTCGCGGGATAGGGGCCCATTATTTCCTACCGTGCATTTCTGTTTGCTTCGTCACTTTGTGTTCACAAGTACTTTCTTGCATGCTTTGCATATGTTTCAGTATCCAGGGACACTGACGTGGTTACTATCTTGCAACCTGTTATATGCAAGCATTTTAGGTTGCACATCGATAGCTGCCGTTTCCACGCCTCCATGTGGCACTTCGACACGCCCTATGCACTCGCGCTCCTTTCCTGTGCACGTGGCTGTGTCGACAGCGTACCTTCATTACTATGCATTTGGCACTACTGCGCCATCCTCACGCCGCACGGTCAGCGCAAGCCTAACGCCGGCCTTGCACCGAGCTTCATGAATCCTGGGGAATTATTTAGTATCAAGTAAATCAGTATTAACTGATGTCTCTTTTTTATGTCTAAGCCACTTCCTTTCCTTTCTGTTTCTGGCTCTCTTAAGTTCTGTTGTCCAGAACTATCTAGAAATACAGACCATTAAGGACAACAAAATTTAAGTGAGCCAAAAACAGAAAGGAAAGCAAAAAGAAGGGGATGGAGGAGAGAGAATAAAATGTGAAAGGTGACCCACATACATTAACCACCAAAGAGCACTAGACTGTTAGACTAAAAGCTGAAAGAAGCTATTCAGTGAGATAGAAAACATTAAAAAAGGAGGCTGGAACTGTAAATATTTTAAGACAGTCAGTTAAGGGCAAAGAATGACAAAACAGTTGAAAGTATACCTGGTGCAGCACTTTATGATTTTGCATAGAGTACTGACGAAGGTAATGTGTGTAAAGCTGAGTTTGATGTGACAATCTCTGCTATAAAGCTGCACTGAGCTAAAGCAAGTGTGCATGTTTTTCAGAAAAAAATATGAAAAAATATCTAATCAAATATAATTCCCTTTTCAGTAAAACATGCAGCAAAGTTATAGAAACAAATGTGCCTAACGACATAAGAATAATTTTCTGCAGTACTGAATCATGCTTGTAAAACATAATCTGTTCTCAAAGATTTAGGCTGTCATTAGCACAATGTTTTCCTCATGACTTCCAAAAAATATTTTTCCCTCTTCAATACTGAAGAATGCTACAACAGGAGATGTAACTTTCAAATTTCTAATCTCATAGGAATTAAGGATCTTGGATGTTTCAGTGTACTTGTCTGTGATTTCAAACTGGAATTGTTCACTCAGTTTTGCCTTGTTTTGAAGTATGCAGAGAGGACTACAGCTCTAGGACAGAAGCTTAAACCTGGAAGTTGGTTGGCTGTGCATCTGTTCTGTGGACTTACAAGTCAGACGTAGTTAGAATTTAATAACACATCTACAGTGTGTGAGTGTGCAGCCAATTCTAAACACTCAAAAAAACACCAAAGGCTCATGTAGTGTCAACTAGGCACTCCAGGTACTAGAAAAATTAACCAGCTGCTTGAATAAAAACACCACCAATAATTTTCAAATAAATGTATTTCCAGACCATGATAAAACAGCAAATAATGGTTAAGCACTTTCATCCCTCCAAGCATGGGACTTAATCAGAACTGCTAAATTAAATCAATAGACACTTTATATAATTTCTTTAGTCATATGATACCAAAATAATTAAGAATTAAATAAACAGTCTCTGAAGCCTCCTTAAAAACCTGTGCATGGTATACTTTATAAAAAGTTTTCATTTTTTTAAAAAAATATAAATGTGTCTTCCACTGAAGATACAAACACAATCACAAGATAAAAATATGAGATAAAAATGCAAGATAAAAATACTTTGAAGTCTTTTTATACATTTAATTTAAATAGTACTTATAACTCAGCTACTGGTATCATATGACCATTTAAATACATTATATAAAGTGTCTATTGATTTAATTTAACAGTTTAAATGTATGGTTATGGGTGCAACTTTTGTACCTCATTATGCTTGGTAGAAACAGGATTGTGCAGTAAGCTACATGTTTCTGAATACCATCTATTGTTTCAGTAAGTTTGGTAGTATATAACTCATTATACAATGACCCCCCCACCCATTAACATTCCAAAACGTGCACACTGATTGATCAGCGTGCACGTTGTAAATCAGACTTATACTAATGGAAAAAGGTCCGGTCGCTCAGATTTTTTCCATTAGTATGTCTTTTTTTACAGCAACGGAGAATGCAAGATCTCCGTTGCTGTTTAGACACTGTCTCGCTATATTACCATAGCGAGACACCTTTAGAAAAAGTAATGGAGATCTTGCTTTCTCCGTTGCTTTTTTTAAAGCCATCTCGCTATGTTAAATGGGTTTAACATAGCGAGACAGCTTTAAAAAAGCAACGGAGATTCTCCGTTGCTTTTTTAAAAGCTGTCTCACTATGTTAAACTTCTTTAACATAGCGAGACACTTTGTAAGAAGCAACGGAGATCTTGCTTTCTCCGTTGCTTCCACCCACAGCTCTGATGTACTGTGTAAGCATACGCATGAGCAGTACATCAGAACTGCCGCAGAATACCAGACAGCTGCGGAAGGGCAGCAAGGAGGCATTATACAATGCCATTATTTAAAAAAATGTATTATTTTTTTTCTTAAATAATGTCATTGTATAATAGCAATAACCCACTTCTGGGTTTGGGTAATGCTGGATTTACCCATGGTTGTCTTTGTTTGGCCACTCGGGCTTCGCCCTCGTGACCAAACCACACCAACCGTGGGTAAAGCCAGCATTACCCACACCCAGGCATGGGTTATTGCTATATTAACACCTATGTGGTGTGGAATGTGGTACCTCTAGCAGCCTACACACATTTTGTATACCAAAGCATTTTCTGAAAAATAAACTTAAAGAATAATATAAACAAATGCAAGCATTTTGTGAAGAATAAAAGCTATTAAGAAAGTACATAAGCACTATAATATATTAGAATGCACATAAACTCACATTTCTATTTTTTGCTACACTTTCACAAACAAATTGTCATATCTTGGAAAATGTACAGCCTAGACATATATAGTTAGAGCATTTTCTTAACCAGACATAAGCTTTCACATGACAACAAAAAATTCCTCCATGAGTGCAGATTTAATTGAGATATTTACCAAAATATGAAAACATATTCTTAATTATATAATTAGCAAAACAAATAACACTGAATATCTCTCAAAATGTACAACTGACAGTGCAAATGTCAAATATAGTTTTCTAATACAGCATCTAAGGTTCTGCCTAATGTCATACAACAGTTTGCAAATCACTTGTCTTTTGAAGTATTAAGTACATATGGAAATATTGTTTATTTTCATAATTATTAACAAATAAATAGAAATATTCCAGGTATAGTGTGATTTGAATTGACACTGACAATGAATTTTCCTGTCTCTCACCATGGCATATCACACCATATCTCTCAATAACATGTGGGACTCACCCTTATGAAAATATGAACAATAAGTGTGATTAATTTCTGTACTACAGAATATCCTAGACTAACAATCTTAGTGTCATTTTGTTAATAACTCCTTATATTTTCTAATACTGCCTATCATTAGCTGGTAAGCCACTTAGTTAAAGAAAACAGACCCCCAAAATAGTCTGGATGCCAGAAGGAGCTATGGGTGCGAACTGGAAGTATACAAAAAGGCTTGAATGAAATAACACAACATTATGCTTTTTGGCTATAACTGCACCATGTTTTTAAGCATTATATAAAAAGAATGGTGCTTTGTAACACTTATTTTGCTTTACGTATGCACAATAATTTAAAATGGTTTTGATACCTATTTTATTTATCTATTTTAACCAGAAGAGCAACATTATGCCAGTATGCACTTTTTTAAATTACACAAGTTTTTTTAACACACTGACAGATTAGGGGAGGGGGCATAGATACCCATTTGTTCACATCATTTAATATCAAGTTGTTATCACACTTTGAGTGAATTGGCTTATACTGTAATGGATCCCTTATAAGAAAATTTTGCAAAGAAGAAAGCAAAAAATAAAATCAAATTATCTTATATATAGTGAACTATAATTATCCCACCTAAATAGGAACATTTTGCATGTGTATTGCTTCATACCAGGAAATGAGAGGTAGAGATGACACTTTGGGCTTGATTCACAAAACCTCCGTGTAAGACTTAATATGTCTTACTCGGAGGCTGCAGTTTAACGGTATGACGTCAGCGTGCCATGAATATTCATGAGGGCATGCTGACTCATCCGTAACTCTTACACGGACTGAGTAGGCAAGCAGGTGGCGTGTCCGACTGACGAGCAGTCTAAAAGTCCACGCCCCTGCAAGGTTTTAAAAAGCATAATGTTGACAGACAAGATCGAGTCCGCTCAAATGTACTTGCACCCAACACCACACTCCCTGACACTGCAAACCCCCATCAGAGTTATAAAACAGAAAAAAAATTTTTTTTTTAAATCCATGATATAGCTGCCCGTATTTGCGCTTGTATGTGCGAGTGTGCCCATTGTTTAACCACAGTTAGCAATTGTGACATTGAAGAGCATATAAGAACTACTTATGAAAGTTAATCCAAATCGCAATAGCGTAATGGTAGAGCGTATACACAAAAAGAAGGCATTCACAGGTCGAGTCCCACCACTCCCCTTCTTATTTATGTTTTAAATCAGTATTTGAAATAATACCAGACAAATATGATTAAAATTTTATTAAAAGCAGTGACATGGCCAGTGTATCAGTGAACAAAATATATATTTTGAAAAGACCCAGATATATAATAGCCTGCCATTAAGCAATGTTTTACACAGCTAAACACAGGTGCCCATAGTTTAATAGCGCTATACCCATCTAAACAGAGGTGCCCATAGTTTAATAGCACTTTATCCAGCTAAACAGAGTTGCCCATAGTTTAATAGCGCTTCACCCAGCTAAACAGAGTTGCCCATAGTGTAATAGCACTTTACCCAGCACAATAGAGTTGCCCAACATTTAAAAACACTTTATCCAGCGCAATGTGTTTGCGCGGACGTGCGTGCCGCGCCAACCAAGGCACCATAGGGCACAGGGGAGCAACGTAGAGCTAAGTTGCTTAAACGCAGCCACACCCCCTAGCCTGTCTAGACAGTATTAAAATAAAAGAATGACAAGGTTTGAACCCAGGACCCTTTGCATCATAATCAAAGTACAGAACCACTAAGCCATGACAACATAGGGGAAACAGCCACTATTAACATACATAAACTTAGGAATGGTAGTTTAACCATTACTAAGCAGGTCTGCAGTCAGCCGAGAATTTTACAAAATGGCCAGTCACAAAAAAGTGTGGGAAATGCAGCATATTTAAGCCCCACAGGTGGGAATACATGCCATAACTGATTGTAGCTCACATCTGAGGTCAGAATGTCTGGTGTTGGAGAGGGAGTGCGCTTCCGAGCGCAGAGATGGGGCACCGTGGAGTCCAAATACATGGTTTGGCTCCTAGTCCACCATCACAAGGCAAGACTCCTGCAGGGCCAGTTCCAAGGGACGGAGTACAAGGCAGAGGCTTGGAACTGGTTAGCTCGTGACCTCACCAGTGCCACAGGCATTCCCCGGACTGGTGAGCAGGTCCGTCACCACCATGCGGACCTGAAGAGACGAAAGGGAGGACCACCTGAACCAGTGGATACAGGAGGCCCATGGGATGCGGGATGCCCCACAACTGAGTATGTAGCCATGGAATGCAGTATGTAAGGATTTAAAATGGAGTATGTATAAAGGATAGGAATGTCTCAATATCCCTTCATTTACTTTACAGCTGCAGGTGACCGTGTTACGAATCAGCAAGCCTATGATGATAGGCTGCTAAGGCTGCGCCACCAGGCAGGTTAGTGATTATTCTGCATGTATTGTTATATAAAATATGGGAGAAAGCATGAAAGAAAGTGTTGTAGTCCAATAATACAGCCATAAAATGGACTGAATAAGTCCTCTGCATGTACTGTCAGATAAAAACGTTAGAGAGGCAGAAAAAGAGTTTAGTAACCCATTAAGAAAGGTAACAAATGTCTGGAATAATATCTCTGCAGGCACTGTCATATAAAATAATATGTGAGTGAGCCTGAAAAAAGAGTGTGCTAACCTATTAATAAAGGTATAATATGTCATGAACATGTCTGCCATATATACCGTTAAAACAAATAAAGGAGTGAGCCTGTGGAAAAGTGTGTAATGTCATTAATAAAGGTCTAAAACCCAGAGTGTGTCTGTTTCACTTAGTATGAAATTTTGTTGTACCCTTGCATTATACAAATAGTAATGTGTTAGAAAGTGCTGGCAACCCAGAGTTCTGCAGTCCCATCTAAAGTGGGTGATGGAAGTGCCAGTAGCTGTGAAGTAAATATACAGTCCTCAACAGTCAGTTAATGGCTGGCATGCATAAGTAAATCTGGCACATGAGTAGCATGCGAATATGTTCCCCAGAAATGTAAGTGTGCTTCAATAAATGCAGTGTTCTGTACAATTAGAAGTGAAAATGTCATGTGAAAACATCCATATATGTAGATAAATAAATATAAATGCAACCATGAAATATGTAGCAGTAACATCTGCATCCTGGACAGCTAGTATGTGAGATATAGGTCAAGTATAGATTGAACTAGCCAAACCCATTACACAACCTAATGCATGGTGGCAAGTGTAATAATACATGTAGGGAATATACACCTGCAGTCACTAGGAATGTAGTGTAGAGTAAAAGGTCTTTATAAGATGTTAACCGAGGTTTTTTCTACACCCTACCGTATGTGCATAAACCATGAAATTCCGCACCTCAATGGGTATGTGTAATCTTAAATATTTGTCGGGATATATGTCTTATTGTTCCATAAATATTTGCACTCATGTTGATGCATGTGCCCTGTTCAAACACCACGTTCATGGTGGCCTGTTACTACCAGTCATCCCTGCATGCGGTTGGAATAACCACTGTTGTTCAATATATGCATGTGTTATGTTTGCTGTTCAACTGTTGGAACTGTGGTGTGTTGGGTTAATGGGAATATTACTGCATGCTGTTACAACTAATCTGGAATGCTGTTGTTTATGTTGTAATGAAACACACTGAATCACAGAACGTATGGGAAGGCTGGTCCCAGCGGACCCACCTGTCCCTCCTCAGTTGGCGAGTGCACCTGGCACCAGTGGCTCTGGTGCCCAGCCCGGACTCCCCTCCTCCGTTGGTCCTGTGCCACCTTCGGGTGGAAGCACTGCAGGGGATGGGGCTCATCCCCCCCGTGCAAGCGTGGGTGGAGAAGGGCCACCTGTCACCCTTCTAAGGGTCCAGGCTGTGGTGCATAGGGAGATCCAGCGTTCAGTCACTGATCCTCTACGCCAGCTTGAGGTGAGAGTGGCGCATCTCACGGGTGAGCCTGCCCATCCTACTCAGCCCCCAGCACAGCCACCCCCGGGGCTGTGAAGGTGCAGTGGTGACTGCCCATGGGTGAGGATCTCAGTTCCACTGTTACCATCTGTGGGCTCATGGGCTTGCGATTTCCAAACAATGTAAATTGTGCTCACCCACCCCATGTGTCAAATTCTGCCCCTGTATGCATCTTGCTTGTCTTGTCTGTTTACTTCCCCAACCTACCTCCCCAAATATACCTATTTCCCCTACCTCACTTACCACTCTCACCTGAAAAAAAAAAGGGCAATCTGTACCCGAAAAAAAATTACACCCCATACATAGCTTCCCATTTTGCACACATGTCCATAGGACATGTACACTGATAATTCTAATTGGCAGTGCAACAAACTATGCTGTCCTCACCCCTCTCTCAGGGGTGGAAGGTCTCAAAACTCATTCCAAATTTTCAACATATACACAGCTGTTGCTGTTAAAGAAATGGGCAGCTATGGGCCTTCCCTACACCCTTCCTGCACATCCCGAACTTGTTTTCCTACTGTCTGTCCCTCTCTGTGCCCCCTTTTTTCACCACTTTCCTATCTCCCCATTTTCTTTTCTTTAAAAGAAATTAGCTGAGTTAGGGAGTAAGCACTTTTAAGCAGTAGTTAGCGGGGGTGCGCGAGTGTGAGCTTGTGTGCGCTTAGCTAAGCATTGCTAAGCATCACGCAAACCCACGCCAACCCACTTACAACTGCTTGAAAGTGCCTTAGTCACTCTGTATGACAAGGCTCTTGTATTGCTCAGCAGCAAAATAAAAATACCCTTGTCAGTCTCGAACCCGGGACCTTGGACTCACCAGTCTGCATCAAGTACCACTAAAGCACAGCAGATATACAATAACTTAGTGCTGAAAGCAATTTATCATGCATTACCATGAGTGAATGTAAAGGGAAAATAGGAATGGCATAACACAAATCTTGTTCTGTGGGCCTTAACCAGCAGGTGTTGTTGAATTGCATGACATGACTGTGAAAAGAGAATCAGCCATGCTAGTAGGGAATAAGGTTACAGTAGCAGCTTACAAACCCCACACAGTATCAGAGCAGGATACACACTGGCATATTAGCATAGGTCACAGGCCAGACCTCCCAACAGTGACTGCTCTACAGTGATGACCCTGATTTGTAAACAAATGTTAGCTGTGCCCCTCTGACCCCCTGTGAAATGTAAGAACAGTAGGCAGAAAGGTGTTGAATCTCACTTAATAACAAATGTCAATAAGTGAGATTAGACACCGCTTGCACGTCAGGATAGGTGTAGTAATAGAAATGCTGTGAATCACCCAAAGTCTGAACTGCAAAATGTCTGAACTATATCACAGGTGCATCCCAGTTATATGTGCCTTTCCCTGAGGCTCTTCAAATATATACGTGAGAGTATCTGAGGCCTAGAAGAGTCAGAAACACACAGGCATATCAGCTTGTCTGCTGTTACACACTCTGCAAATAGCTGTAGAATGAATCCCACAAGCATGCCCTTATGTAGAAGTACAACACAGAAATAGCAAAGGATGTAGCCATGTACTGCTAGCAACCACCTGTGACAATGCCATTGTTCAGGTGCTGAAAAGACTGCTGTGGTGCACAGTCAAAGAATACTAGGCTGACCTCTGTCTACCATCTGGATATGTCCCCAGGTGGGAGCTACTCAGACAGACTGCAAGCCTTCATAGACTTACAGGTACACAGCAACTCTGCATGTTCAGCAGGATAAACATCACACAATAATAAATAATGCACACTGCAGTTCTGCACCCCTACCCAAAGATACTATATACCCATGTAGTCAGGCACAACCAAGGGTGTAGGTAGGCATACACAGTACAGAAATATGTCCAGTCGTCCTGAGCAGACTGTGCTAATGCCAACACAAACCACAAACTGTTCAGATGTGAGTAACGTACTAATGACAGTATAGCAGGTCACAAACAGTGCATGTGCCTGATATTCATAATTGGTAGTACAACATACTTAGATGTCCTCACCACTCTCTCAGGGTTGGAAGGTTTCAAATATCCCACCTAATGTATTGCATATGCACAGCTGTTGCTGGTAAAGAAATGGGCAGCTATGGACCTTCTCCACACCCATCGTGTACATCCCAAGCTAGTTTCCCTACTGTCTCCCCCTCTTTGAGCACCCTTTATCACCACATTCCTATCTCCCCATTTACTTTTCTGTCAAAGACATGAGCGCAGGGGTTAGTGGGAGTGAGCACTTGTAAACAGTAGTAAGAGTGTTTGCACCAGTGTGCGCATGTGTGCGCCTAGCTTAGCATTGCTAAGATATGATAAGCTATGCCAAGCTTAGCTTACTATTGCTAACATAAAATAAGCTAAGCCAAGCTTAGCTTACTATTGCTAACATAAAATAAGCTAAGCTAAGCTTAGCCTAGTATTGCTAAACTACAATAAGCTAAACTAAGCATTGCTTAGCATCGCTAAGCATCACTTAGTATCGCTAAGCATCGCGCAAACCCATGCCAACTCGCTTACAACTGCTTAAAAGTGCCTTTGTCACTCTGTATGACAAGGCCCTTGTATTGCTCAGCAGCAAAATAAAATACCCTTGTCAGTCTCAAACCCCACACCTTGGACTCACCAGTCTGCATGATGTACCACTAAGCCACAGCAGATATACAATAACTTGGTGCTGAAAGAAATATAACATGCATTACAAGGAGTGCATGTAAAGGGAAAATAGGAAAGCCATAGGAATACATTGCAATAAAGAAATATAACATGCATTACAAGGAGTGAATGTAAAGGGAAAATAGGAAAGCCATAGGAATACATTGCAATAAAGAAATAGGACATGCATTACAAGGAGTGAATGTAAAGGGAAAATAGGAAAGCCATAGGAATACATTGCAATAAAGAAATATGACATGCATTACAAGGAGTGAATGTAAAGGGAAAATAGGAAAGCCATAGGAATACATTGCAATAAAGAAATATAACATGCATTACAAGGAGTGACTGTAAAGGGAAAATAGGAAAGCCATAGGAATACATTGCAATAACTACTGTTGTATGCCAGTTAATTCCCTAATTCCAAAAGAAAGTACATACTCCCATGTATCCAGTGTTAGCATTAGGAGGTGTGAGTAAACTTACACACTGAGAAGAGCGTACTGGAAGAAGCAACAGTCAGGTTTCAGTACAACATGCATTTCACTGGCTACAACCCAGCTTCAGATATGAGACGTATACCAACCTTCTGACTGACACAACAGCGTCCACAGCAAACAAGCATGGTCCCCACCTTGCAAAACTGAAAGGCCTACGCCTACCTAACCTATCATTTTATAGCAGTGTCCTGAAATCACAGTGAGAACTGCAATTACCACACAGCAGGCTGCATGCAATCACTAAATGGTGGGCACCAATTGGTGCAGAGGCCATCACATGCACATGTGCAGATACCTACAAAAGCAGCCTGTACTTGCCGTCCACACATGCAATAATATTATTGCAGCAACTGGAGAGAGAGAGAGAGAGAGTGATCGAGAGAGACAGACAGACAGACAAACAAACAAACAAACAAACAAACAGAGGCAGTTGGAGACCAACCCAATAAATAGCAACAAACAGAGGCAGTTGGATACACCAACCCAAAAAAAACAAAAAACAGAGGCAGTTGGAGACAACAACCAAAACAAAAGAAAAACAACAAACAGAGGCAGTTGGAGACAACAACCGACCAAAACAAAAAAAAAAAAAAACACAGGCAGTGGAAGACACCAACCTAAATAAATAAAAAAAAACATCAACAGGTACAACAGACTGAGGTGAGAAATACAAAGGTAAGGTATGTAACACAGATGTATTTGCTGGCATCCGAATGATGTGTCTGAAGGGTACTCTACATTCTGTGAACACTCCTTATGTGGTAGCAGTCCGTATCTATATGTATATGCAGATGTGCATAGGGCAAGGGACATACTGCAACTGTTAGTGAAGGCTGGGCATATATATGTATTTGAAGGTTGCTATGCGCACATATCTATGTAGGTTGTAGTGTGTGGCATTGAAAACAGCAAGCAGTGCAGGTATATGTCATGTGGTGGTTAAATGCTGTGGGACTGAGTTACAGCCAGTGAGGTCTGCTATGGCTATATGGCCTGAGGACAGCGAAATGCATTCTGCACAACACTGTGCAATTTTATTACATAATTGTATGTCTCACAACTGTTCCATAATTGATATTCTCACCATGAAAGGTGGGCAGTATATGTGCATATATGTGCATGTATATGTACAGCAGTGGCTGTTTACAAGTATGTGTGTATATATATAGATATATATATATATATATATATATATATATATATATATATATATATATATATATATATATATATATATATATACATATATATATATATATATATATATATATATATATATATATATATATATATATGTATATATATATATATATATATATATATATATATACATATATATATATGTATATATACATATATATATATATATATATATATATATATATATATATATATATATATATATATATATATATATATATATATATATATATATATATATATATATATATATATACATATATACATATGTAGATAAAAATAGATATATAGATATGTAGATATATAGATATATACATATATAGATATATATAGATATATACATATATAGATATATATAGAGATATATAGATATATACAGATATATATGGATATCTATGGATATATATAGATATGTATATATATATATATATATATATATATATATATATATATATATATATGTATGTATATAGATATATATAGATATGTATATATAGAGTGATATATAAATATATATGTATATAAATATTCATATATATATATATATATATATATATATATATATATATATATATAGTGAGAGAGGGAGACACAGGGTCAGACGATTGCAACAGGTGCCTGGTGACCAAGGCATGGACTGAACACCAGTGTTGATACTGCAGTGCCATACCCCATTCCAAAACACTTTACCCACTAACTACCAGATAGGTGGTTGCCTGACTAACACTGAAGGTGTCAAAAGGGAACATGGGACACAGGTGGACAGTAGCCTCCCCTTTGATATTCACAGTGCCACACTAGTCTTGTAATCTGTCTACGTGGTACGTGTCATCACAAACGATGTGTCATGTACGGAAATATAGGTCAGTGTTCCCCTGTACTCATCACAATGCCCCATGTGGTATGTACCTCACATGACAACTACAGCAAGTGGAAAGGCCACAGACATACCTCACAAAGGGTAATACTGCCCTGAAACACATACCCTATGCAGACTGACTCACATAACCACAGCTACAGTGCTGATAGCAGTCAGACAAACACCATGTCAACACCTCACAATCCCACCAGGCTACACGGCCTAGGCCCCTAATCCCCACAACCTCGCTAAACAGCACATGCTGAAGGGATAGGCTCCTATTGGCAAATATGCCATACTCTGGAGTAAACCACCCAGCATGAACAAACAAGGCTCCTCAGTAGCAGATGTCAGACATACCCTGATGATTGTCTGGGGGATAGGTAACACACCCTGGGAATCACCTCTGTGTATCCGGTTGACAGGAGGAAGTGAAATCTAATTACATGTGTGTCAAAGGCCAGGGTAGCATATGACTAGGCTGCTTTAGGCCCCAGGGACAATAGCATATTACCTACTTATGACACAATGCACACAGACATGTACACAATGCAATACCTGCTATGTGAGGTGGAATGAGTGTGACAGTGAATGTGTGCAAGGTCTGTAACGGTGTGATAGCTAAGTGTGAGGTTGTTTCTGTCATGGTCATTTGTGTCCTAAGTGTGAGGCCAGAGAAAGATGTGTCAGTTATTGGGATGCAGACATAGTAGGATGGTATATTTTGTGACATAGTTCCTTGTGTACAACTGTGGTGTCCCATCATAGGCTGAAGCAATACATGTATGCTCAGTAAGTGGTACTGCTGGTGAATCCAGCCAACATTTGAACTGTTGTACCACCTGAAGCTGTAGGCCTAAACAGTACAGTATGGTGCATGTTCACATTCCCTGGTAACACTGTCTTGTGTGTTTCCTGTAGTCTGCACAGATTACATTCCTCAGGCATAGGTATCTGTAAGTAGGGGCACACAGTACTGTAAGGTACACAGGAAATGCTCATCTGTGTCAGCATACATTTGTGCGTTGTATGAATGTCTGATGTGTGTGTAATGATGCCTGTACCATGTCCGCAATCACATGTGTGATGCAGGGTTTGCTTGTGTACCTAGCAACATGTATACTTTGTTACAGCAGTATGCCAGCTATATTAACAACTGTGCACATATGTTAGGTAGGGATATGGCATCAACAACTAGGGTGGGTGACTGGTTGTACTGTAACTGTACTTCACATTCATTGCAATGGATGACATATTTCTGCATGCATTAGCTTGATATGTACCCCCCCCGGCAAGGCTGTGCATTGGATCCCAAACAGTGAGCCGAGTACTGGTGTATACTGGTGTGTCATATGGAGTGTGGCAGGCACTGTCAGCCAGTTGTGGGCTGAGCACTGATATGTGGTATTGAATGTGTGTATCCTCTGACAGATGAACAGATGCTAGATATGGCAGTTAACTGATATCTGTACTGTATAATGTTAAGTGTGCCACATGACTTGCTCACACATATTGTTTACTTGTTTTCCAGTCTTATAGCTCATCACAGGAATCCCTGCTATACAGCTGCAGAAGAACAGGGAATCCACCACAGCCTGGTTCAGCACTATACCCTGCTGTTTTCCAGGGCCAGCCAGCACCAGCAGGAGCGTACTGCACTCTGGCAAGAACTTGTTGGGTAAATGACATAGGCATGCATAACCGGACATATGAGCAGGTACGCCATCACTGCAATGATTTAATTAGACATGTCCGGCGGCGTGCATCTGATATCCACAGACAACAGCTTGCCACAGGTGGTGGGGTGGCCATACATCCCCCTCCTCACCAGAGTGGAGGAACTGCTGCTAAGTGTGGTGGCTCCTGGCCTACAGCAGCAACAACATCACACATGTGTCATCATGGAGGCCGGAGCCACCCAGCATGGTGACATGGAGCGTGCAGGTAACTTGCCCTAGCTGTAGACTACTGTTACCTGTATTGCTAGATTATGCATGTGTGAGATGTGTACTGTGTTTAGCAGTTGTGCTGCCTATTGTGTGCAATACTGATAATTTGAATAGTATCTGTACACCTATGCCTGTTGTTCTACTGTAGTTTAGCACACTCACAGTAGCAATGCCACAGTTGTGGCCACTGACAACTGTGTCATATTCTTGCAGGTCCCTCTGGTGTGACAGCAGGGCAGATGTTACATGCTGGTGAGTGTGTTAACACTTTAAACTTGGTATTGAACTGTGCATGTCATAGGTGAGGTGTAGGCCATGTACACATAACACACCTACACATAATGCATGCTGTGCATGTTTGCTGTGAGACGTGAAATATCTCAGTAATGTCAGTAGCTGCCTCAATCACATGCAATGCACAGAGCATCAGACACAAATGTGGCAACACTGTACTGCACATTGGATAGGCAAAGTTGACACACATGTACACAACATAACACGTCTGTCATACGCAGTACACCTCAACATGCTACACATAGTGTAACCGGACACCCGCTGCCAGGTCACACTTCAGTATCCCACATGTCATCCACACACCACACATAATATACCTGAGAGGTAGGGGCCTAGCATGGGGCTGTGCAACACTCCTCAACACATAACACAGTCATGTTAGGCAATGCTCCCTATTGGGCACCTCACACACCCTTGTGCAACATGGCTGTGTAATTGTGAACTTAGCCACGGCACTGCGGTTCAGGTACAGCATGCTAGGCAGTGATCTAGCACACTTTAGTGGCCTTGACTGACCACATGATGCATGATGATGATGGCTAATGGTGCTACACCCCATACTGTTACAATGGCCATGTCCAGGATTGGTATCCCATCATGTATACATGCACCACTCATCCCGTGTGTGTACATAGCATGCATGTGCTACACCTGTGTCCACAATTATCTGCTACAGACACAGACACTGCAATCAGACATGGAAATCCATTTGACACACAGATAACACATGCAGCCATGGTATGTATACCTGTGTGTGATGGTGCACAGGACATTGCAGAGCTTATAATACTTGCACAGAAATGTCATGTCCTTGTACACATTGTGTTCCAGAGTGTAGGCAATCACTGAACATGTACACACATGCACCACAGCCATGTACACTGTCATTAACTATGGCTGTCTACACTCACACTGCATGGTCTTGATCAACAGTTATTCTGCATGCTGACACGTGTGACGTGACTGTTTGCCTTGTGATACTGTCACCCACCTTTAACCAGTATTGAATATGATTTGGATTTCTGTTGTGTGTGTATCTGCTGTAGTGAGGAGTGTGCATGTGTTCCTGTGTGCATGTGTTCCTGTGTTCCTGTGTGCATGTGTTCCTGTGTTCATGTGTGCATGTGTTCATGTGTGCATGTGTGCATGTGTGCATGTGCAGACCATAACATGTGTTTCCTGTCTTCCTCTCACAGGTGCTGAGGTAGGGGTTGGCAAAAGCAGCAGGCGACCTGAAGCCACTGTCATGGATAGTGGTGATGATGACACATGTATTTTGGCACAGGGAGATTTGACAGGGTCTGTCGTTGGTCTGCCAATTGACAGTACACAGCGTTCAACCCCATCTATGTGCACACTCATACTGCCATTACATCCCTCACCACCAATGGCCATAGGGGAGGGACAGCATACAGTTGGCATTAACCAGGAGAGTGTGGTACCCATGGCACTTGCATCCCCTCACAGCAGCCATAGCCAAAGACCTGGAATGGTACCACATAGGCGGAGGTCCATGGGTTCTCGGGGGAGCACCAATGGACATATTGCCCCTGGCAGGCATGCCCTCACAGGTCTTACAATGACCACTATGTTCCGGGCTGTAATGCAGGCTCAAGCACTTATGGAACAGTACACCAGGCAGGGACTTAGGGCACAGAGGGCACATTACACCGCTATCAATGACAGCATCCGTGACCTTGCCGGTGCCATCTGGACGTACACCGAGGTCATTGATAGACGTTGGGGGGAGACAATAGATGCCCTCCACAACATGTCTTCCTCGAGCCAGGACCATGCGGGACGGTTGCGACGTCGACGTGGACGCATGCCAGCAACAGCAACAGCTGGCAGTGGTCAAGGACATCCCACAGTTCACAGCCACTCCCGAAGTGGCAGTACCAGCCCCAGCAATGCTGGGGCTGGCCTGTCCATTGTCCGTCCCAGTAGACCACATGCACATGGCTCTGGCCAGTCCCAGCAGGGACATGGGTCCAGTCATCATACCTCTGCCTCTGATGACAGTACCCAGTCAGGGTAGGTACCTGATACTGTCCGTAGCACCCCTGCCAGGCACAGGTACTGTGTCCGTGGCTGGAGACAGTGATCTGTACAGCCAAGCAGGTACAGTCTGTGGCTGTCCCACAAACCACCGTATATGGCAGCCACATGGTGGAGTTGTGTGCATGCAGACACACACACATTAACCAAACAACTAGGGCTCACACATACACACACACATTACATCAACATTGGCCCATGCTGTACTGTTGTCCCTCACTCACACACACACACACACACACACACACACACACACACACACACACACACACACACACACACACACACACACACACACACACACACAGACATGTTGATTGGATGGGTCAATGTCAGGCTCTGGCAAACAACAAAACGCCCTGTGCATATGATGATACCTATGCAGCCTCCTGTCATCTGCATTATCGACGGAGGGACAGGCTAACATGGTGCTGATGCACAGGGTGACACTATAGCAGTGTAGCAATAATAGCAAGTTGTCAACAAGGAAGTGTAACTACATCCTTGTAGGTATATCTGAGCAGACATTATGCATCAAAGCTCTGATTGTCAATGTAGCATTGCTTACACCACTGTTAGGTCTGAGTATGTATTATCCACCCATGTGCCACTTGGCTGATGTGTGATGTGTTGCCAGCATGTGTTAGTGAGTGGACAGTACGTGTGTAATGTGTGCAGTACAGATTAGCAAGTGTACATCTGTGAACATGGTGGGTGCGCACTGTCTGGATGTACATGCATAATGGACACATGGGACGTGTGGCATACCCTGTCGTACACATTGTTAACATCTCATTGCATCTTTCAATGGCCAGTATGCATTCTACTACAGTTATGTAATAACATGGGTAGACGTGTGTATGACATGGGTTGACACTATGCTGCGGGTGATACCGTTAATATCAGTCAATGATTTGTGGTCTGGTAGTATACACAACCTCAACAGCATGACTATAAGCAATCATTGGATGATGTCCTGACAAATGACACACAGTAGTAGGGAACCCAGTATCAATTGGATCCTTCCAGTGCTACACTATAACACTAACCAGTGGTGATGACCGCCACCCATTACTGTGACCACACCTGTGTGTCATATAGCCCCTTAGGTACATGCAGACACACTAGGGATGTGTCCATCCAAATCTGAGAATGCGTGGATTGGCCTACAATGCATTCCCTGGATGCATATCCTACACAAGGGTATCATACAGACAGATACCTGTTGTGTGATACATGCTGTATAGCAGTATGCCGACTATGGCATAGTCATCCTCATGTACTAAACATACTATCCCGTCAGTACCACACAGGTGGTAGCCCTCAACATGTATGTCGGGTACCATTGTGTACATACAGACCCATGTTATGTCATGTGTCCCTTGGTAACCACATATCCATAGGTATTGTGGAGTCCCAAGGTGTATCACATAAGACATTAGAGGCCTGAATGCATATCCACAAGGCAGTCATACACCTATAAAGACTGTCCATTCTTGGCAGACTTTGTTGTGTATGACCATGTCTGACATATACCCCAGGCATATACCCTCACTCACACTACTCTTAAGTAACTGTCATGGGTATGTGTGCCACAGATGACCTTGGCCACAGAACATGACAGTGGACAGCCGTGTCACATACATACATATGTGACCTACAATCTGAGAAGCAGCGGCACAACCTGTCAATGGAAATAAATGTATTCATGTAGTATGCAGGCTTCACACCTATGTGCTGATTGAGGGGACATGTACACATATATATTTGCCATGCAGATACCTGATGTCTGCAATGCACTTACTGTTGTCATCATACTATGTCATACCATAGTAAAAGCAAAACCCACACCGCGTTGACCAACAGTAACACACGCAGTCAGCATTTGCAGGATTCAAACCCCTACCTAACTATGTTATGATACTAAAGAGAGAGATACATTAACACGGCACGCTATTTGCTTTACTGGCTGGTTTCCCTTCTCCTGCTGTATTTGTAGGATGGTGACATCATCAGACTTTCCAAAGAGGAATGTACCTCTTTTAGTGTGTTTTCACAGTCTCCAAAAAGGACACTCCTTTCAAAGACAATTGCACACATACACACAACCCCTCCACACACACACACACACACACACACACACACACACACACACACACACAGTTTTCAGGATTCAAACCCCTACCTAACTATGTTATGATACTAGAAAGAGACACATTGACATGGCGCACTATTTGCTTTACTGGCTGGTTTCCCTTCTGCTGTATTTGTAGGATGGTGACATCATCAGACTTTCCAAAGAGGAATGTACCTCTTTTAGTGTGTTTTCGCAGTCTCCAAAAAGGACACTCTTTTCAAAGACAAATGCACACATACACACAACCCCCTCCACACACACACACACACAGTTTTCAGGATTCAAACCCCTACCTAACTATGTTATGATACTAGAAAGAGACACATTGACACGGCGCACTATTTGCTTTACTGGCTGGTTTCCCTTCTCCTGCTGTATTTGTAGGATGGTGACATCATCAGACTTTCCAAAGAGGAATGTACCACTTTTAGTGTGTTTTCACAGTCTCCAAAAAGGACACTCCTTTCAAAGACAATTGCACACATACACACAACCCCCTCCACACACACACACACACACACACACACACACACACACACACACACACACACAGTTTTCAGGATTCAAACCCCTACCTAACTATGTTATGATACTAGAAAGAGACACATTGACACGGCGCACTATTTGCTTTACTGGCTGGTTTCCCTTCTTCTGCTGTATTTGTAGGATGGTGACATCATCAGACTTTCCAAAGAGGAATGTACCTCTTTTAGTGTGTTTTCGCAGTCTCCAAAAAGGACACTCTTTTCAAAGACAATTGCACACATACACACAACCCCCACCACACACACACACACACACACAGTTTTCAGGATTCAAACCCCTACCTAACTATGTTATGATACTAGAAAGAGACACATTGACATGGCGTACTATTTGCTTTACTGGCTGGTTTCCCTTCTCCTGCTGTATTTGTAGGATGGTGACATCATCAGACTTTCCAAAGAGGAATGTACCTCTTTTAGTGTGTTTTCGCAGTCTCCAAAAAGGACACTCCTTTCAAAGACAATTGCACACATACACACAACCCCCACCACACACACACACACACACAGTTTTCAGGATTCAAACCCCTACCTAACGATGTTATGATACTAGAAAGAGACACATTGACACGGTGCACTATTTGCTTTACTGGCTGGTTTCCCTTCTCCTGCTGTATTTGTAGGATGGTGACATCATCAGACTTTCCAAAGAGGAATGTACCTCTTTTAGTGTGTTTTCGCAGTCTCCAAAAAGGACACTCCTTTCAAAGACAATTGCACACATACACACAACCCCCTCCACACACACACACACACACACACACACAGTTTTCAGGATTCAAACCCCTACCTAACTATGTTATGATACTAGAAAGAGACACATTGACACGGCGCACTATTTGCTTTACTGGTTGGTTTCCCTTCTCCTGCTGTATTTGTAGGATGGTGACATCATCAGACTTTCCAAAGAGGAATGTACCTCTTTTAGTGTGTTTTCGCAGTCTCCAAAAAGGACACTCCTTTCAAAGACAAGTGCACACATACACAGAACTCCCTCCACACACACACACACACACACACAGTTTTCAGGATTCAAACCCCTACCTAACTATGTTATGATACTAGAGAAAGACACACTAACATGACATGCTATTTGTTTTACTTGCTGGTTTCCCTTCTCCTGCAGTATTTCTAGGATGGTGACATCATCAGACTTTCCAAAGAGGAATGTACCTCTTTTAGTGTGTTTTCACAGTCTCCAAAAAGGGCACTCTTTTCAAAGACAATTGCACACATAGATACACATACTGTTTGCACGATTCAAACCTCTACTTAACTAGGTTATAATATTAGAGAGAGACACACTAACACGGCGCGCTATTTGCTTTACTGGCTGGTTTCTCTTCTCCTGCTGTATTTATAGCATGGTGACATCATCAGACTGGACATGGTGATGTGTGTACACTTTGTTTTATGCCATTCCAGGAATAGTCCATGTGGGTCAGCAGGTGTCAACAGCTTGAACATGACCTCAGTATCCTTACCTTGTGTGATCTATCTGTGGACCCATTGACATTCCGTCCACTCCATTGGGCCAAATGGAGAATCTCTAAATGTCCATCAGATCACCTTTACTATAAACAGGTAAGAAATGCAACCAAGAAATATATTCTCAAAGACAAAAAACACTATTACCTTCACCTCCAACAAACTCACCAGCAAAAACCACAAAAATTCTGGTCTGGCATTAACAAACTTCTTCAGCCAGGCCACTCTAAAACTCCTGCCCCAACAGGTTTCAACCAAAATAACTCCAACCAAATTCCTGATGCCTTTAATAACTACTTTACTGAAGCCATTCAAACCCTAGCCAATACTTTACCACCTATTACCACATCCCCATTAAATACCACAAAGGCTCCATTTCCTACCTTTCAAATACAACCGATACCTATATCACTCATTTGCAAATTCCTTCAAAAACTAAAACCATGCACCTCTTCTGCTGACTGTCTTCCAGCTGAATACCTGCAAATAGCAGCAA
This sequence comes from Protopterus annectens, assembly GCF_019279795.1. Lineage (NCBI taxonomy): Eukaryota > Metazoa > Chordata > Ceratodontiformes > Protopteridae > Protopterus > Protopterus annectens. The sequence continues at coordinate 1,463,174,554 of NC_056728.1, forward strand.
AAGCTATTGCATATCCTATCTCCATCCTTATAAATAGAACAATTTTAGAAAGCAAAATCCCCTCCATTTGGAAAGTATCCCACATCATCCCTCTACATAAGGGTGGGTCATCTACTGAACTCTCCAACTTTCAGCCTATCGCCTTACTGTCTCCAATTGCTAAGATAATGGAAAAGTGCATACACAAACAACTACTTACCCACCTTCTCCAAAATAATCTACTTGCCAACTGCCAACATGGCTTTAGGCCTTTCCATAGCACAACAACTGCCCTTCTGTCCTTTTCTGACTCCATAAACAAAACCGTAACAATAACACTTTTTCCTCTGCATTATTTATTGACCTTTCAAAAGCCTTTGATATGGTCAACCATAATATCCTTACAGACATTCTAAAAGCCCAATCTCTTGACCCACAAGCATTAAATTGGTTTAAATCCTATCTGGAAAACAGACAACAAGCAGTATTGTGGGATAATAATCTTTCAAAATCCCTTCCTGTGAACACTGGAGTACCCCAAGGCTCTATTTTAGGGCCTCTACTTTTCTCATTGTTTATCAATGACCTACATACCAATATTCCTCAGGCCACCTGCATACAATATGCAGATGACTCCACTTTAATTTGTTCAGCTAAGTCCATAACCTCTCTGCAGTCTCTCACCCAAACAGTATTTAACAGTGTTGAAAATTGGTTTATGCAACACTGCCTCCTCCTGAACCCCAAAAAAACAAAGTTATTACTCTTTGCTCCAACTCATAAATCACCACAACTGCACTTCACATTAACCTCCAACAATGCTACCAACATAGCCCCAGACACTTCTACCCGTCTTCTAGGAGTAACAATAGATAATAACCTTACTTTTGATGATCACATTAACTCGACTATAAAGACAGTCAACAAAAAACTAGGCACTCTTTACAGAATCAAACCTTTTCTTTCCCCTTCAGCCAGAATAACTATTGCCCAGACCCACCTTATGTCTACCCTGTTCTATGCTTCGGCAATATATACCAATCTATCAAAAAACAATCTCACCAAACTTTCCACCAGTTACAATAACATAGCCAGATTTGCCACTGGCTCCACCTTTAGAACTCACCACTGTCTTAACCTAAAACAACTGGGATGGCTAGAACTGCAGAACCAACTACTTTATCAACAAATTGTTATCACCCAAAAAATCCTTTACCACCCAAACAATACGCCTATCCTCACTAACCTGATTTCACCCTACAAAAATCCTGCTATGCTACGCTCATCGAATAAGCTTCTAGCTTCCACTATTAAATCAAAGAACAAAGCAGGAGATTCACTTTTCACCAACACAGTAGGGAAAATCTGGAACCAGCTTCCTACTGAACTTTCCTCCCTTGCTTCCACTATTCTGTTTAAAAAGCATCTGAAAGAATATCTTACAACTCACTGGCTATGTCCCTGCTCCAACCCAGACTGATATCTCTTTCACCTCCTGCTGTCTCTATACTTTTCTACTCTTCTGTTTTATTTCACCTATCTCTATTTCCAAAAAAAAAAAAAGTTTTCATGTTTTTGGTTTACTGTATTTAATCTTAGCTTAAAGCTACTAACTTACTCTGTAAACATTTTTTCTACCTATCTAGCTAATGCACAACATAGCTATTGTACTGTAATCCACTTGATTATTACTATATATTGTATTATTTACTCTCTGCAGATGCTTGGAGCTTTTCTCCCCGGGCCTCTACTGAAAATGGACATGTATCCAGTTAGACTAGCCCGGTCAACAAATGTAAAATAAATAAATAAATTTGTCAACACATATTTATGCACAGCTTCTTGATTTTGTGGATAGTACATGTGTCTGGGATGTTAATAAAGGGCTATTCAAAGTCTATGTGACACATGTGTAGATGTGTTCATTGATGTATGTCCTGGGTGGCTGCCTTGCAAACAGTCTAGCATGTTTGGGAACCATGATCCGCACATGAACATATCACAGTTGGTAGGGTTGTGTGTGTGTCAGCTTCCAATAGCTCTGTTTATGACTGCAGCCATGATGGACTCCATGACCTTGCAGATCAGACCTCATAGGCATACTGGACTTGACTTTGCATGGTGTGTTGTGCACCAACACTTGTGGGGAGTGCTATATGTAGCTGTGACACATTCAACGGTTCCACATCCTGTGTAGGGGGTGTGGCTCAGCTGACTGTTCAGGTGCATGATCTGTTTGTTCTGTAGTTTGTGCATGACACATATTGGGAATCAATGTATTCCACCTGCTGCCATGCTTTTGGCAGTGGGGGTAGCTGCTCATCCATTCTACATGTGATATCTCCTGGTATGATGATGTGGACTATTGTCAGTGGGGGATGGGTATGTACATATGGGCCTGTCTGTCATGATGTCGGCATTGACACTCAGGTACAGTTGGCCCTGACTCAGGACATATATGGGTGTACATTGATATTTATGACATAGCTGAAGGAGGTGTCATGATTCAGTCTGGACTCCTTCTCAGCTCCTCTTTACAAAACACTAACGAACATGAGCACTAATCCCTGTTATACTCTTTTACACGCTTAACACCCTACTGATCCTTTGTGATCAGGCTACAAAGTATGTCATGATAATATCCTGGCATGTCCAGGGGTCGGTTTTGTGTGTACTCTTCTGTCTGGCTGGTGGATAGTGTGATATTGACACAATGTCACATCTGCCTCATGTACACAGACAACCCTCTCCTCCTCCCAACAAACTCAGATATATGTGTGAGATGCACCTATATAGACATACAGGGAGCTGATGTCTCTTGACCCATGACTGGCACAGTGTATCAGGTGGTGAAGGTAACCACGCACACCACATATCAGTCTCACATATCCTCTAGCAACAGCAGTCAAACCACATTAGCACACATTGACAGACTCGGATGCTGTAAATGTACTCTACCTAAGCAGCAGAGACCTCCAAAGCAGACACACACACACCTGCTACCCCACACACACACCTGCTACCCCACTACAATACCCACATATCACAAAGTTCACAATGTCAGTGCGCCACACAGTCACTGCCCTTCGGGCTAAACAACACACCTAATACACTTGTAATAGGCGACAGTTATGTTCAGACACACTGACGTACCACTCATCAGCCCTGACAAGGGAATAGTCACTTTGGGCTGTCTGTTGGGTGCCAGGATCTGCTGCATGACACAGGCAGTCAGGTCACTCCAAAGCAAGTACAAGACTGGCACCATCATTGTCCATGCTGGTGTGTGTAACCTCAGACGTTACTCCCTGGACCACATGACATGGTACATGGAGGTACACTCTGATCATGTAGCCCAGGCCAGTATGAACCTGACCTTGTCTAGCATCTTACACCCACCAATTATGATGTCACAGTATACGGACACACATATCACATTTAACAGTTGGCTAACAAATTTGTTTCATTCATAGGGGATACAGTGTCTGTCAGTGTATGGTGACATGCTCAACATGCCACATAGCTTCACTATGGACAGCTTGCACCTGTCACCCTTGGACTTTGGTATGCTGGCTAAGGCTCTTGCTACCACCAGAGTGCCTTTTTTAAGCAGGGCTCAGAAAACAAACCCACCTCCATAGACATTACAGGTGAAATGAAACTAAGGGTAATGCTGCTCAACAACAGTTGTGTTAACCTCATATTCTGGCCACTCAGGACTCTCCTCAGTATGGAGGAGAGCAATATCTGTGCACTGACAGACACCTGGTTCAGGCTCGCTTATGTACACCAGCACTACCAGGTTATGTTTCATACCATGCTGTCTGACAACAAGACTTGGAACAGACAACACAACTAGGGGGAGTATCCATATACATCACAGATACACACACCTCCAGGTTAGTAGCACTGCACACAGCATCACAGACCATACATATACAACTACCATTGTGCAATACTGCCTTTCAGTTTGTTGCCTGCTACAGAACACACTCCCAAACACAGGAACCACAGTTGGCTTTTGTGGGAACTATGGAGAATATGAAGGTCTCCACAGACACCATTATATTGTGTGACTTCATATACACACATATTGACTGGGGATACTACTCAAGCCCCGACAACCTCACCCAACAGTCACTACAATTTGTGGACTCATATGCTTTGGCACAACCAGTCAGCACAGCCACAAGGGGGAATACATATTGGACCTGCTCATCACCAACATGGGGACTCTATGTTCCACACCAGCGATATACCCCTCATTGGTAAGGTCAGAACATACATGTAACTCACAGGACATACATATACCCTCCACACACCCATCCTGGGTAATCTTGGTGAACTTCTCATGAGCCAACATCTCACTTCACCAAAGCAAGGTGGTATCCTTCAGAGATCCTGAGACAGTGGCATATACGGCTCACACTGCTGCATCCTTTACATACACATTCTATGGACACCTAGCGGACTGCATGGATTGTGCTATCCCAAATAACAACAAGGCCCACTACTACAATGGCAGGGGGCCTGTCTGGTAGACCCCAGCCATTAATAAGCTGTACAACATCAGGAGGATGCTACTACATGATAGAGCACAATCCAAGACTGGGAAGGCATCTGTGATCTGTACTAGCAGACAGCTACAATCACTCATGGACTTTTCTAAGGGCCGCTTCTACCAGACAATTGCACCTGACACGTAGGACTATCACACAGCCTTCTTCAGTTGTGTCAGGAACCTGGGTGGACACTAACTGATATGCTGTGAGTTACTGTATACTGACTAAACCTACCCTGAACCCACTGGCATTGCCTACATCCTGGCAAACAGCTTCAGTGCAGATGTCTCCCACCCATCCCCCCTAAGGAGCAACTATCCATCCCAACAGAGTATAACCTCCCTGACATCACACAGTAACAAGTGAGTGCTGCCCTCCCCACAGTGTACATCACAGTATCAATGTGACCAGATGGTGTCCCAGCCTGCATCATACACGAGCATCATGACAAATGCAACCCTCACATTACATCACTGTTCAATATCAGAGTTACCACAGGATATGTACCCAAGGAATGGCGTACTGCGACAGTGGTCCCGCTCCACAGAGTTGGTGCCACAACGGACCACAGACGATATTGCCCTATAAGCCTATGTAGCCTGTTCTGCAAAGCTATGGAGCATATTGTCATAGGACTCCTACACATAGACATCGGGAACCTACAGACACTGTGTCCTACTCATTTCAGCATTGTTGTGGGCAGATCTTGCCGCTTGAACCTGTAGGTATTCTTTAAATGGCTAACAGGTCCATCGACATAGGGACGGCTGTCCACACAGCCTACCTGAACCTTGCAAAACCATTCAACACAATAACCCACTGGGTCATTATGCATAGGCTCACCAGCGTCGATTTGGACACATATCTCACACAATGGATTGATACCTAGATCAGGGATAGCACCCACATGGTCAGAATTGCAGGTGCCATGTCTGACTGTACACCAGTTACACATGGCATCCCACACAGCTTGGTCCTGGGATCTCTCTTGTTCAGTATATATTTGTCTTACATACAGGCTATCACAGGGGGAATATGGCTGAACATGTTTGCACTTGACTGCAAACTGGGAGCCATGTTCAACTCTCCAGCTGCCACATGCATACTCAATCAGGGTCTCACAGAGATGGATGACTGGTGCCGGAGCCATGGCCTACAGCTAAATGCCATTAGTTGCATAGTCATCCCCTTTGGGAGTAACAACATGCCCACACATTACCACATAGGTAGTACTCCATTACATACGGTAGGAGTTGTTAGGGGTTTGGGGACATCACTTGTTCGTACTGTCGCCTTTAACATTCACGTTGCCAAAGTGGTTGGACACACCTTCTATGTGGGCCACCTTATCCCATATGGTTTCACATCTAGATCGAGTGAGGTCATTGTGCCCCTATACTCATCACATCCATGCTTGGTTACAATGCCACATTTGGGGTGTACCTTACCTGACACCTGCAGCAACTGTACTGGGCGACGGTCCTCACCAAGCAGATGTAGGGAGTCACACAGATGCCCTGCATAGTTCAGATGCAGTAACTCCAGCTCTACTCAGTCGCTTACCACCTACTCAGATATGATGTGTGCCTCTTGTTTACAGCTATACCCAAACCAGAATTACTGGACATGCTCCACCTCAGGATATCCAACTCCCTTGGAGCTACACACTGCAGGGATGTATACCTCAGCACAGATGTTAATAGGACATTGTGGAGGGACAGATTCTTATCCCAGAGGCTCCACTCACTACAGAATGTAATCCCAGTTTCACATAGGCAGAGCCACCCACTGACCACCTACTGGAGACATCTTGACGACTGTATGGGTGATTGTATATTTACCCCTGGGATATCTTCTGTGTCCCTGCTAGATAGAGGCACACTAGCATAAACGTACATGGGCTATCTTGTGTGATCTACTATTCACACACACAGTGTAGTAATCTTACAGGGTTGCGAATGCCAAACACACTCTGGCTAGGCTTGTACATGCCCTAGGGCAGATAGCCTAGTATCGACCTCTGAACCTATGCTAATGTTCAAGATGCACAATGTTTATTGCTGATACTGTTTGCAGGTCTTTATCATCTTTGCTTTACCAGTTTCCATGAAGAACTTCAGTATCTGCAAAACATATTTGATTATGACAGGGTTCCACTATATTATAGATGTGTCTGTTGTCATATAACTGTGTGCACAGGGCAGATTGCTGTATAGTGACAGGTTCCTGGGTTAACACATGCAACTGCCAGATATGTGTGGCCCACTGCTGTACTCAGACATGGCCTAAGTGTGTGAGCATGCCCAGTTCTGACATTCCATGTTTTGTTGCCTGACATTTGTCTCATTTATTCAAGTGTGTGAGCATGCCCAGTGTGACCCTTCAGTATGTTGCTATCTCAGGTCCACTACATTTGCTGATGTGTGCGAACATGACCAATATTAACATTTATACTGTATGTGTTGGAAGTCAGGTTCTGTTCTCACTGCAGGACTCATCTTTGTGTCATAACTCAACAAGGATTATGCTGTGCCTGCAGGGTTTCCATGGAATACTTTGTTATTTTATTTATTTATTTATTTTACATTTGTTGACCGGGCTGGTCTAGCTGGATATATTTCCATTTTCAGTAGAGGCCCGAGGAGAAAAGCTCCAAACAGTAAAAACATGAAATACAAACAATGAAGGAATGATAATTGTTACATAGGACATAAACATAGTAGAAATAAAGTATGCACCTTTTTTTTTTTTTTTTTTTTTTTTTTTTTTTTTGTCAACCAGTATGTGTAATTGTATCATTGTGATTACCAGTTCAGTTCCTCATCAGAGAAAATAATGAGGAAAGAAATAAAACAAAAAACTTAGTATGGTATAGACAAATATGAGCTCAGGCAGGGAAGGCTTAGTCTGGTTCACTGCATGGGCATAACCAATGTATTTTAAAGTGCGTTTTGAGCTTTTGTTTAAAGAGAGGCAAAGAAGAGAGTGATGTTAGTTCTTTGGGAAGTAGGTTCCAGTCTTTTCCCACAGTGTTAGAAAACAGGGAGTTTCCAGACAAATTGTTAGTTTTGGTTATGCTAGCTAGAAGCTTGTTAGAGGAGTAGTATATCTAGGTTTTATAGGGGATTATGAGATTGGAAAGTATAGGAGTTCTATTAGGTTGATAAAATATCTTGTGGGCCATAGTTAGTTGGGAGATTTTTAGAAGGTTTTGAATTTCTAGCCAGCCCAGCTGCCTGAGATTTAGGCAGTGGTGGGTACGAAAAGGATTACCTGTGGCAAATCTGGCGATGCTGTTATAGGCATGCTCTAGTTTAACAAGGTTATTTTTTTTGAGGTTAGTATATATGGGACAGGCATAAAGAAGAGTAGAAATTAAATGGGAGTGTGCAATTTGGGTTTTAGCTGTTGGAGTTAGGAAGGATTTGATTCGATATAAAGAGCCAATTTTCTTGTTGATAGTTTTAATTATGTTATTTATGTGATTATCAAATGTAAGGTTGTTATCAATAGTAATTCCTAACAATTTGGTTGTGCAGTCAGGGTGTATGATAGTATCATTATTGGAAGTGATAGAGAAATCTATTGGGGTGGACTTATTGGTTGGTGTAAAAAGCAGGAGCTTGGTTTTCTTAGCATTAAGAAGGAGACAACGTTTAGTGAACCAAGTTTCAACTGAATTGAATACTTTCTCTGTCAGGGATTGTAGTGCAGATGGTGAGCTTGCTGAAGAGATTAATGTTGAATCGTCTGCATATTGAATGCAGGTGGCATTTGGGATAGTTACATGCAGGTCATTAATAAAAAGAGAGAAGAGAAGTGGACCAAGAATAGAGCCCTGTGGGACTCCCAGGGTGACAGGTAGAAGAGATGATATATTATCTGCCCAAAGAACTGCTTGTTGTCTATTGGTTAGGTAAGACCTGAACCATTTAATTGCTAAAGAGTCAAGGGCGAAGGATTCAAGAATGTTGATAAGAAGGGCATGGTTAACCATGTCGAAAGCTTTGGAGAGGTCAATAAAGAGAGCAGATGAGAGGTTGTTGTTATTGCGATGTCTATTTATAACATCTGTAAAGGATAGCAGGGCTGTCGTGGTACTATGGGATGGCCTAAAACCATGTTGGCATTTTGCTATCATGTTATTTTGAGTTAAATGGTTTAACAGTTGATGATGAACACATTTTTCCATAATTTTAGCTAAGGGAGATAAAAGTGCTATTGGCCGATAGTTAGAGTAGTCATTTGAGTTTCCGCCTTTGTGAAGGGGAATGATGTGGGAGATTTTCCAGATGTTAGGAACATTCCCTTCCTTAATGGTTCTATTTATGAGGATGGATATAGGATAAGAAATTACTTTGGCTGCTTTTTGGAGGTATTCAGAAGGTAGCTGGTCAGCAGAAGGGGTACAGGGCTTAAGTTTTTGGATGAGTTTGAAGATAAGAGTGGTAGAGACTGGTTGTATTGAGAAAGCAGGTAGAGTACTATGTGTGGAAGTGGCAAGGTTTGAGCTGTCTAGAGTAAGTTGGCTTGCTAGTGTTTGTATGGTTTCCGTAAAGAAGGAATTGAAGGCATTAGCTGTTTGCTGAGGGGTGTTTGGGTCTGCTGGAAGCGGGGCTGGTGTCTGGGAGTGCCCTGGGGAAAGGAGTTTATTTATACTAGACCAAAACCTCTGGGGGTTATTTTGTGATTCTGTTGTAGTTTATAGTAGTAGTTTTTTTTGTCGGATAGTATTGCCTTTTTTGTACTATTTCTCAGTTGCTTAAACAGTAGTTGATCAGAAGTATTTTTGTTAGCTCTCCACTTTGCCCAGGATTTATTTCTAAGTAAGATTTTTTGTTTGGTTTCTTTGGAGAGCCAGGGGGCTGGTTTGGCTTTCATTTTGATGGTCCTTTTGGGTGCATGCTTATCAAGGATAGATAGAAATTTAGAGTTTAGATAATCAATGGCTTGTTCAAGTGGTAGAATTTTAAAGGGTTCCAGTCACAAGCATTTAGTTCATTTTGGAATAATGTTGGGTTGAAATGTTTGTTGGTACGTATGATTCTATAAATGGGAGGATTAGAGATATCATTTTTATGCCTAAGGATATAGGTTAAAGTATGATCACTAATATCATCGGGTAGAGTTCCAACATTGTACCTTTGTTGTTGTCTATTTATAAGAATCCAGTCTAGTATGCTCTCTTTTTTGTTTGGTTTGTTGATTCTGGTAGTGGAGGTTATAGTTTGAGTGAATCCTTGAAGATTGATTAGGGACGAGGGATTATCAGCTTTGATAGTTGTCCAATCAGTGTTAAAATCTCCAAGTATAATAGTTTCTTGGGGGTATGTGGAGGACACCTGGTTTAGTATATTCTCTATTGTACTAATATTATTACCAGGTGGAAGGTAGATGCAAATGATATATAGGGATTTGTTCTTGTTAGTCTGGAATTTGGTAATAAGTACCTCAGCCTTGCTATTTTTAGGTGGGTCAAATGGTAAAGTGGAGATTTGAAGTCCCTCTTTGAATAAGATTGCTACTCCACCACCCTTACTTTTTATACGGTCTAGCCTAAGTATATTGTAGCCTTGTGGAATTATTTCATTGTCTTTGGTTGTTGGTTTTAACCATGTTTCTGTTAGACAGAGGATGTCAAAGTTATGGGTATCAAGGAGGGCATGGAGATGGGTTATTTTGTTATTAATGCTTCGGATATTCAGGTGTCCTATTAGGAAAGAGTTGGGAGGATTGGGCTGGGTTGTTAGTAGAGTGGGATTTGTGGGGCCAGGGTTGGGGTGGATGTCACCATCTTTTAAGTTGGGTTTACAGAGTCGTGATGCAGGGATATTTATAAAGTTTGTTAGAAATTTCTCTTTCCTTATTGTGGATGTATGGTATTTGATGTGTGAGATTCTATGGTATTTAGGTAGTAGGTAGCTGGGTTATGTAATGTTTGCATAGACTTATCAACATTCTGTCATACAGGTGGACCACTGCAATACTGTCATGGTTTAGTGGTTCAGTACTTTGGCTATAGTGCACAGTATCCTGAGATCGAGGCCCATCACTGCTTTATATTTTCATACTGAGCAGACCAGACTTGCTAAGGGCCTGTTAAGCAAATATGAGCATGTTGGCTTTTGTTCAGCTATGCTCTACTTAGACCAGGCTTGTCCGACATTGCTCAATATTCACCAACATTGCTGGACATTGCCCAATATTACTGAACATTGACCACAGTTGTGCTACTTGGTGTGTGCGATTTTGTTTGCATATACTACATGGTGGTAATTGCTGTTTAGCACTGCTTTACATTGCTTAACACATGGCATTCATGCCTTACGTGGTGCTGCAGGGCTGCCTATGTCAGATGCACATACTGCACTCCCTGCACATGTTTGGAAGCAGGTAGTGTCAACTTAGGCATCCCTTTTACTTTATGTGCGAGTCGGAGAGGGGTATCATTTCAGAATTCCTACTGAGCCAGTGTATGTGCTATGCGTTGCCTCTTTGCCAAGGCCAAAGCATATTGGGCACGCCTCCTTCTGCCTACTGGGGCAGGCTAAGGTTGCTCCTCCTCCGAGTCATGCTCTGCCTATGATGGCCTTGGAAATGGTGGGGGGCTGTTTGGCCCAGGCCTATGCTGGTCCTGCTGCAGCTGTTTTCGCAGGATCATATTATGTAGCATAGCACATACCATGACAATTTGGGTACATGTAGTTGGTGAGTACTGCAAGGCTCTACCAGATGTGCCCAGGCACCGGAACTGTGACTTGAGCAGCCCAAACACACGCTCTATTACATTACGTGTTTGTGCGTATGCCTCATTATGGCGTTCCTGTTCAGGTGTGTGTGCGTTTCTGATGGGTGTCATCAGCCACGGCTCCAGTGCATAGCCAGCATCCCCCACTAGGTGACCATGTGGGATGTCCCCATTGGCAAATGTCTGATACAGCTGCATCAGATGCCAGATATGGGAATCATGGTAGCTTCCAGGGCAGCCTGCACACACATTCAGTATTATGCCCTGGGCATCACACATGACCTGGCAGTTGATGGAAGGGAAGCCCTTGCGGTTGAAGTAGACCATACCCCGCTCACTGGCTGGTGCTTTGATGCGTATGTGCATGCAGTCTATTGCACCCACTAACTCAGGGTATTCCGCTATTTGCTGGAAGAGACGCATATTGCTGGCCAATACCTCACGGGAATTGGGGAAATATACATGATCACTGACATGTGCTGACATGGCATCCAGGAACTGGTGTAGTACCCTGGATGCTGATGCCTATGATATCCCCATCATATCACCAGTTGGTCTCTGGAAGGTACCTGTTGCTAATATTCTTAGGCCAACACATACCTTGGTTTCCACTGGGATGGGTTCCCCTCTGTTGGTTCTGTGTGTGAGGCATGGCCTGCACAGCTCAACAATTTGCTGCAGGAGGTCTCTGTCCACTCTATAGTGCTCCACTATCTCCAGCTCATGTAGCCCCTGGTAGGTTACCCTGGGCCTGTACACTCTTCTCCGTCTCCTCACTGTGGGTTGTCCAGCAGCATTTCCATTGTCACCACCCTCAGCATGTTGCATATGTCGCCTTATAACAGCAATGGCAGCCCCTAACATTTCTTTGTCTCAGTAAAGCTTTTACAGTTTTCACTTCTATTAGCTTACTGTAGTGTCTGTTGTGAGAAACATAATGGACTGTTGTTGGCAGATTTTTAAGTGGTAGGCTGGGCTGGGCTAGTGTACTGCCTGTGTAATTGCCTGATTCTGATTGTTTTCACCTGCTAGCTCTGCTAGTACTCCCTGGTAGCTTCCTACTATTTGTTGTGCTTCCTTTTTCCTTTCTGTTTCCTCAGGGGGGAGCGCCGTGCACACAAGCGCAAACACGCACAGTTGCTAACACACGCGCACACATGCTTACATGGACTAAACTTGCTTATTCGGGTTAAAATGTGCGCACACCAGTGCAAACGCGCTTACAACTCTTTAAACAGCCTTATACATGCTTACTCTGGCTTAAACGCGCGCACTCACACTTACACGCGAGCACTCTGTCTTACTCGGGTTTACAGGGGCGCACACGCGCACATACCCACTCAGCAAGAAAAGTCGGTGTTATCCACGGCATACACCTTCCATTTCTTGGCTTTCCCTAGCCTACCTGTTGACACACCTCTTTCCATGATGTCTAAATGACAGCGGACACATGCCACTCTGCTCCAATGAGCTTCACTTCTTTCATACATACCCCCCTCATGATGTCACCTATCTTCTACTCTGTTACTCCCCATATCCTACTCCTACACTCCACTGACTGTGCTCGTTTGCTATGTAAACTAGCGATTCACTATCCTACCACTCATTTACATAGGATTGCCTACTAATGCTTGGTTACATGTCTTAGTCTGAGCTTCCCCCCTTAGCAACCTCTACTCGGTGGCCATCTTGTCTTCAGCCTGCCATTCCCTTGCATTGTACATTACCACTTTCAATAAAATCCACATTTGTGGGTTTTAATTTGTAGTATTCTGTGTTTTAGAGCACAGCTCGTTTGCGCGGCGCTGCGCTACACTTAAACATCGGAAATCGTCGAAAAAAAAATATTTTTATTTTAATTTTGCATCATGGAACATTTCCAGTGGCCGTATATTTGGCCATTGGCATGCTTCCTGCACTGGATGCATCCTTTATTTGGAGCTGTCACGGCTCCGTTTTGCTATTTGCAGAACGGTACTCAGTTGTCAACTGAGTACATTTCTGCAAATAACACTGCTCTTACTCGGACAGGTTCGGGTTTCCTGAATCGCAAATCTACCTCATTTGCATGCCTTTCGCCTGCAATTGAGGTGATTTGCATGTCCCAGCCCTGTCCGTGTAAGAGCCGTTTTAGGAGCTCTCTTACACGCCCCTACAGGCTGTTCCTGGATCGCTTGTCGGACATGATGGCTACATGGAGTCTTACTCTGCTCTTAGACTCCGTGCAAGCCATCGTGAATCCGGCCCTTTGTAATTAATATATTTTTGTTGCATATTTGGGTATAGTGATAGATTTACATGTGTATTTCTTGACAGAACAGTTCTGACATTACATTTGTGGAGAAAATAAACTTTGCTACATAGTTTTACATTATAGCTGGAACTCATGAAAGCCTGCTCATTGTGCTAAACTTGTGTGCGTGATGAGCAGCAATGAGCAGAGAGCTGGGGTTCAGGAAACTGCAGTACAGGTCATGTGACTGCAAAACAAGGGTTAGCAGCAGAATATGCTAATAATCATATAAAGAGCCATGTTTTATGCTAACGAAGCAAAAAAAAAAACATGACAGAGTGATTGAGGAACATATAATACATGAGCCAACATGACATGCTTACTTTAATTCTACATTCCAACACATGCCAGAATACAGTCGCAGGAAAACTTTAAAATATGATTTGATGTTGTCTTTTTTCATCTGATTCAATATGTGGGTTGTCAGATGCATCTGGATCCAACCTTGGCGCTTTATACCAAAGCTTTGGATCTGAGAGCTCTGACTCCTTCCCTATCTACAATTCCCCTCTCCTGCCTGAATTACCTCAGATCTCATTTGCCACCTGACTAAACCAGATGTGTCAACTGTGATCTCCATCATTCTTCACAATAAGCGAAAACTTTCCTTCCCCTTCTCAGACATTTTGATATGTTATTAGATTGGAGAAGTGTTGGGTTATTAGTGGTTGTTTAAGATAGATCTGTGTGCTTTTTCTAGTTTTTTCTATTTACTTCTGTGTGTGTGTGTTCCTATATAGTATTAAGTTAATTAGTTATTTAGATAAGTATAGTTAACATTTATATACTTCTTTACAGTTATTCTGATGCCAACAGGTTTTAAAAAGTGTTCCTTTTATAGGCATAAAATACCCCCTCAAGAACCACACTCAGTGTGTGTCTATTGTTTGAGGCCTTCCCACTTGCAGGATTTGTGCTCCATTTGTGCAGCATTTTGTACCAGAGCCCTTTAGGGGAGAAGAGAGAAGTGAATTTTAAAAGGACTTCCTCCCCCGCATACAAGGTCCAAAATGTCTTCAGACCTGAAGCCATCCACCTCTTCCCTTCCTCTGAGAAGAAAAGGGATAAGGAATGAGAGAGATCAAAGAAAAAGAGGGGCAGAGAGAGAGAGAAGGAGAGGGATAAGCTGAAAGAAAAGTCTAAAGAAAAGAGACCCAAGGATTGTTCAGAGAAATCAAAGAAAATGTCTCCTGACACCAGAGCTATTGCGTGTACAGCAAAGTTTTGAGACAGTCAGTTCTCACTATTATTTAGATCCAGACTCCCTCACTGAAGACTTCCTTTACAGGTTTCATTCACCAATTCTAGAAAAAGTACCTTTGAGGCCTGCTTTGCTAGCCATGTCTTCTAGATCTGGTCACTCTACTAGGGGCATCATTGAATTCAACATCAGCCAAATGAGGAGGAAGTTTTTGAGGACTCAGATTCAGCTGGGAGTCCTCCTGGCTCCATTCCTGATGAAGGAACTGGGATCAGCCCCTTCCACCCTGCCTGCTCAGCTTCCTATGTTATCTCCATTCTTAGAGCCAGTGTATGTTGTATCAAACCTTCCAGTGGTACCACCTTCGGAGTCAGTAGCTCTTCAGCTTCAATATGCTCCCTCACTCACTCAACTCCAATACACTCAAATCAAGTAGAGTTCAGGAGCCAGAGCATCGGTGTTGGAGTCCCAATGGTGGAGTCAATTCCAAGGTTTTAGTATGGTTCTGAAATCCTCCTTGGACCCTTCTTCAATTCCATTGATTGAGTTGGCTGTGGGGAGGGCCTCAGACAGACCAAGATGACTGACACTTGCTCACAGTTTAGATCCATCCAAAATCCCTCTGATGATGGCTCCTACTTCTCATATTCTGATAGACAGGGACAGACAGATCTCTTAGGCTTTGAGACTACTAGGCATTTGAGCCCCGTGTCCAACTCTGATGTTTCCCCCTTAGGAGTCCCAAAGCACATTCCCCTGGAAGATGATTTGTAAGAAGAAGAATATCGAATCCTCTCCTGAATTTTTCACCAGATAAACTGACTTAGATGAAGGAGAAGGTTCCCCAAGGTCTCCCCCAAAGGGGTCTCCTTCGGAGACATCCTCAAATTGATGAGACAGAGGGGGATGGACCACTGAAACTCTTTGTTCCGATGAGTCGGTGTTTCTTGAAGCATTTGAGTTTAGCACTTCAATCTCCTGGGTACTCCCTCCTCCTGACACCCTAGTCGACCCCATTACCCAGAAAGCCTGGAAGGAGCCTGATGTCACAAAGCCTATTCCAAGAAACTGAACAGAATTTTAATTGCCCCCAAACAAAGAAAGCACTGGGATAAGGGTGCCCTGTAGATGCCATGGTGGTAGCAGCAACCACTAAAAAGGAGCTGTCTGAAGAGACTTTCTCTGTTCATCCCTCTAAAAGAGAGTCTAGGGCATTGAACATTTTAGGGAAATGGACTTATGCTTCAGTCACCTTTTCTGTTCATGTGCTGAACTACATGGCTCACTTGACAAATTCCCAGAGGGATTTGATTAAGAAAAGCTCATATTCCCTGGTGGATAACTTACCAGCAGGATATAAAAAAAACTGTGGATTCCCAGTTGTCTATCCTACAATTGTCATCAAATGTTGCCATGAGACTGCTATCTAATGCAGCAGTTGTCACTGTCTGAAGAGTCAGTACAGGTATTACTATGCAATGTCATGCCTGGATGTGGCTCTGCGACTTTGCAGAAAGCTTTGAAATGTCCTTCATAAATGCCCTCTACAATGGCTCCACTCTACTTGGATAAAAGGTCAAGTATACGCTTACCAGGAGTGAGCAGGATGATAAGACTTTGTCTGCCATTGGAATCCATTTTTTAGCTACTCAGAGATTCTTCTCCAGGAATTGAGGGGGGGGGGGGTAGAAATCTCAAGGTTTTTCACCTGTACACTTCTGGTGATAGGCCTCCCAGAGGCAGAGGTGATGACAATTCCATGGGACGTCACCTACAAGGTGGATACAGTCTACAAAACCAAGGTTTCCATAGACTATTCATGGGGAAACCTTATCAGCATCCCTGAATGCTTGCCTGATTACTGCACTCAAGAGTTAGTTGGGAGATTCTTCTCCTTTCACCCTTTCATCTGGCAAAATATAACTTTCAATTATAGG
This sequence comes from Protopterus annectens, assembly GCF_019279795.1. Taxonomy (NCBI): domain Eukaryota; kingdom Metazoa; phylum Chordata; order Ceratodontiformes; family Protopteridae; genus Protopterus; species Protopterus annectens. The sequence goes on from NC_056728.1 coordinate 1,463,191,274, forward strand.
GCACTACGGATTATTACCAGAGGCTGCACAATACCCTTTTTGGAATCCCCCAAGAAACAAACAAATGATTCCTGATACTCCCCCCAATGAGTTGGAATCAGCAGCAATAGAAGTTTCAAAGTTTCTGGACAAAAGAGTCATACAACCGGTCCCCCAAGACCAATTAGGATCCAGAGTCTGTTCAAGGTTTTTTTAGGGCCAAAGAAAACAGGGGAACTATGACCAGTTTTGGATCTCAGCAATCTGATTCAGTTCGTAAAACAGAGAAAAATCCAGCTGTTCACAGATCAGCCCATTCTACTCTACTAAGGAAGGATGATTGGATGTGCTTTATAGATTTCCAGGATGCCTACTATCATATCAAGATTCAGCTGCAGTCCAGAAGATTCTTCCATTTCTGTCTGGGGGCCAATCACTATCAATTCAGAGCACTGCTGTTCAGTCTTACCACAGCCCCGTGGGTGTTCACCAAGAAAATGGCAGCTGTGACAGCCTATCTTGGGCTACAAGGGACCCAAGTATTCCTATATCTAGACAACTGGCTTCTAACTGCTACCTCCAGGGATCTCCTCCTAACTCATTATTCATTCCTGTTACAGCTAGCAACACATCTATAAACACAAACAAAAGCAATCTACCTCCTACTCAATCCAGAGAGTTCAGAGGTTACTGCTTAGACACCATACATCAGACAGCCAAACTCCCCTAACCCAAAGTCATGTTAATCAGACCTGTAGCTTTCCAGGTGATAAATCATTCCTGACCCTATGTGCGACTGGTATTACACCTCTTGCACCTGATGGCTTCCTCCATAGTCAGGGATCCTTTAGCCAGATATCAAATGAGAGTTCCATAATGGATGCTAGCTGTGCACTTCATTCCCTTCCATACACAGTATGAATCATACAGGTCTGCAGAGACTACATTTCCTGGTGGATTTCATCTGATTCATCAACTCAGAGCAGACTCCTCCATCCTCCAATATCCAGAGCCACAATAACCACAGGTACCTTCCTTCTTGGGTGGGGGAGTGCATATCAAAGGGAGAACAATCCAAGGGACATGGTCTGCAATAGAGGCCAAGCTTCCCATCAGTTTCTTAGAGTTAAGAGCAGTCCTCCTTACATTGCAGGCACTACAGGATTATCTATGCAAAGATATGATTGCCATACACTCAAAAATATGTCAGTGGTTTGGTACATCAACAAACAAGGTGGAACCCTACCATACCCTCTTTGCCAAAAAGCCATAAGAATCTGGCAGTGGGCAATGTCTCCAAACCATTTTCTATTAGTAATGCACATACCTGGGACATCTAACATCCTAGCAGACAAACTGAGCAGAACTATATAACTGCCTCACAAGTGGTCTCTCAACAAAACTGTGGCAGCAGAGTTTTTCAGCTGCTAAGGCCAACCACGCAGTGACCTTTTTGCTTCGTAACTAAACAACAAATGTAGGAGTTACTTTGCCCTCATCACTCCACAGGGACAGTCACCAAGAGATGCTGTACTCTATCCTTGCCCCTCAGGTCTCCTTTACTCCTTTCCACTAATCCCTCATCACTAATTTCATTCAGAATACAATGGAGTACGAGACCAGGGTAATCTTCATTGCCCCCTTCTGGCTTTGGCAGGTACGGTTCCTCTTTCTCTGGACTCACCTAGCTCGCCCACCATGGGTTCTGGATCCATTTCAAGATCAATTCACAGACCTCTCTGGGCTACCTCCTCCAGACCTCAAGACCCTAAAGCTAACTGCATAGTTTCTCCAGTTCTAACAATTGCCAGAGATGCCAGGCTTTCTTCCTTAGTAGTTCATATCATATCTCCCTCTCAAAGGAAATCAACAAAAAATACTTACAAGAGCAAATAGAAGAGTTTCTCCATCTGGGTATCATCCAATGGACTAGACCCCTTTTTCAGCAGCTTTTTCCAAAACTTGTGGAATTTCTTTCAGATTTTTCAGGGCTGGGCCATGTTATTCTACAATTAAAGTACAATTAGCAGCCATTTCAAACATTTCAACAGTGCTTCCACTGCTTCCCTCAAAATATTCAAAGGCTTTTCACTGAGACCCCCAGTTTGTGATCCAATTCCTCCCTGGGATGTCACCTTCTCATTTCAGTCTTTAACCCAAAAACCCTTCGAACCAGCATCTATAGATATGAAGTTTCTTTCATGGAAGACTATTTTTCTGGTTGCTACTACATCTGCCAAATGAGTGTCAGAAATTCAGACACTCTCATGCAAAGCTCCCTTCCTTGTCTTTCAAAAGGACAGAGTGTCATTGAGAACATACCCTTCCTTTCTTCCTAAAGAAGCTTCTGAATCTATCTTGAATCAACAGATTGACTTGCAAGTTTTCTTCCTTAAGTTTACCAATAAAGGAGAACATAAATTACTTATGTTAGACATGCATAGACAACTTAGGTTCTACCTCCATCGAACTAAGACTTTCAGAAAATTGGATCAGTTGTTTATATCCTTTTCGAAGAAATAGCTGAGTCAAACATTGTCTAAGGTAATACTCTTAAGATGGTTAGCAGATTGCATTTCTTTTGTCTATAACTTATAAGGTATGCCTTTACAATCAAAGCCTACGTAAAACCAACTGTTTAGGCTAATGATCGATGTGGCTGAAACCTAAAGCATATATACAACGTAAAACCAACTGCTTACATTTATGCCAATCTTTAAGATAATCCTTGGACAAAGGTGGTAAAGTTAACTTATTACAGTCTAGTGACACCTCCTCTACTTGCCTGTTCATATTTGTGCTAATTTCAAAACCATGCTATATGCAAGCTATTCCATCTTAAGCTCACATGATGAGCAGCACAACTGCACTATTTAGCCACTGCCAAGTGCTGTTTAAGAGATCACTCCATCTCTGAGTCTAAAATGCCATCTATGTGGAAACAGTTCTATGCTCTTCCTATTCATAAAGGAGGTAACGCCACAGAAATCTCTAACTTCAGACCTATCGCCATCCTCTCCCCTCTCTCTAAAGTCCTTGAGAAATGTATACACAAACAAGTTATGCATTGTCTCACACAGGAAAATCTGCTCACTCCACACAGCACGACTTCTGTCTCAAACATAGTACAACCACAGCTCTACTATCCTTTCTGAACATAATAACCCTAGCCAAAGACTATCATAAACTCATATATTGCCTATTCCTTGATCTCTCAAAGGCTTTTGACGCCGTCTCTCACTCTCTGCTACTTAACAAACTTGCAGACCTGAACTTCTCCCCTGATACAGTTGCATGGTTCTCTAGCTATCTCTCTGATAGGCAGCAGTCAGTGAGATGGGACTCTACACTGTCTACCCCCCTTTCAGTAAGAACAGGTGTCCCCCAAGGATCCATTCTTGGACCTCTACTTTTTAATATCTTCACCAACTCACTTCACTCCTCTTGTCCTCAATCTAACATTTCCAATATGCAGACGACTCTACAGTCATCACTATTGCTAATTCTCCCTCAGAACTTCTAACAAATACCCAGACATCCTTTAACTCAGTAGAAATGTGGCTCACTAATAATCAGCTCATCCTCAACCCTAAAAAAACAAAATTGCTACTCTTTCTACCTAAATCTGCAAACCACATTAAACTGTCCTTCTCCATAAGGTCCCTTAACAATACTCCTATAGAAGCTGAAGCTAGCACAAAACTGCTTGGCATTACCATTGATGACCAACTAAAATTTGATCTTCATACTAACAACTGTATCAAAAAAACACCAAAAGCTAGGACTCCTGTACAGGAATAATAAATTTCTCACCACCGAAGCTAGGATATCTCTTACCCATGCTTGCCTCCTACCCTGCTTAACTTACTGTTCCCAAATACTCACAAATCTGAGCTCCTCCCTACTAACCAAATTAGAATCAACCTATCACAAGATAGCTAGATTTGCAGCTCAACAAACATATAAATCTCACCAGTGTGTCTCCCTAAAATACCTGAACTGGCTTGAAGTACCTCACTTGTCCCTACAATCTCAACTCCAAATCATACACTCCATTTTATATCAGCCTGGCTTCTGCCCTAGTTTATCCCCCTCATCTCTCACTATTCCCCCACCAGATTTCTTTTAAGTGCAACCCAAGACCTATCAAATATCTACAAACCTAAGTCCAAGATGGGGTGCAACTTATATAGCTACCACCCTCTACTGCATGGAACAAACTCCCACTAGAAATTAGGAACCTGACTCATCCCAAACAATTTAAGCTGGCCACTAAAGACTACTTTAAAAATCACTGGACCTGCCATTGTATGCACCCTCTCTGACCATTACCTACCTCTATAGTACTGTCTAACTAATTCATAATACTTAGCTCGAACAACATACATCCTATGCTTTTTTAACCACTTAATCCTTAGCTTTACTCTGCTCACTGAACCCTGACTAGCAAATTTTTATTTAACTTCCTAAGCTTTTGCTATTCTCTGTTTATTGAACCTTGTATTAGCAAATTTATTTAAACTGTACCATATTACTTACTATACTTTTATTGTTATTATTCTTTTTGTTTATAGTATTATTTGAATAGTTAAAAACTACATACAGTCTGTAACTGCTTAAATACCTCTACTTCTATGTTAATTGCTTTGTAAATGTTTTTGGAGCTTTTCTCCCCGCTTGAGCTCAGTCAGACACTCCCAGTCAACAAATGTAAAATAAATAAAATAAATAAATAGCTGTCCCCTCAAGATCATATCACACACATAAACAAGTGTCTTATAAACAAAATGTCATTGCTATTGTTTGCATGAAAGTTGGGATAGAACACAGTCAGTGGTCAATAATGAGTCTAAACAAATTGCAACTCTCTTCCTGTGGCAAAAACTCAAAAAATAAATAAGAATGCTCTAGGACTTTGCCATTGACTGTGCGAATAAGCTTGGCTTCAGCATGTATTAGTTAGTGCTGAAGACATTAAAACAATCAATGCAATGAGAAAGCATTCCACATAAAACCATCTGCACCTCAAATTATTACTCCAAATATAGAACATCTTATAATGTAACACTTAGAGGGTTGATAGGCGTCGGTATATTTCCAGTCATGCACATGTTTGTAGTCCTCACCTTACACACTTGAAATGTCAGTTCCCTGTGGTGTTGCTAGTTAATACACAAAGTTTAGAAGTTCATATCCCATTTTGGTTATGGGTTCAGTTCCAAGTTATCATCACTGACATTGTTTTATTTTTTAAGTGACACCAGTGCAGCCTGTAATACTGAAACAAAATGTACTTAAGGACAGTACAGACAAACATCAATATCATGCAGGTGATTGCATATTATTGTGTCAGAGTGTTAATGTTATCAGTGCTATAAACCATCCCTGAAAGCATGCTCAGACATGAGATATCAACAGTAACCAGCATAAGCTGGAACCACTGTGCAGCGTGTCTATATGCAGATCAGTATATGTGGCCAACTGTTACTGCCATGTTTCTCACCTAAAGCAGACATTGGCAAAATAATACATGCCCATGTCTATACTTTCTCTTGTGCAAAATGCAGTTCTCTAGGTTGTCAGTATATAATATGAAGGAATTTGAGGTAATTCTGAAAATCAATTAGTCTAGAGGGGATGGTCTTTTAAATAAAGACAGACATTTCGTAACCATTGTTACCGCTATGTATACCTGCGGGCCTAAATGAGTGGTAGTTACAGAAGTCCAGTAAGGAGGGAGTACTGTTACTGGACTTGTCTAACTACCATTCATGTAGGCATGTAGGTGTATATAGCAGCAGGTGAACATGAGATCTGATATGGGCACCAATTCCTTGCCATTTTTCCAGAGATCTTTGAGAAGACATGGCAGGCAATGCTGAGGCTAGTGTTCCATTTAGGGCCCAGAGATGGTGCAAGGATAATTATAAGATTTTTGTAGCCCTTCTTGTCAAACATTACAACTGGAGGTTTCTACAGGGTGGCTATTCCAGGTTCCAGTACAAGGCTGAGCCCTGGAATAGTTTAGCTAATGCTGTCACCCATGCTTCTGGCATATAGCTTCTGCAGAGATTGGAGGAAACCAGGAGGTGCATCAGGACAGACTTCTATGCCTCATTGAGGCACAAGGTAAATATGGGTAGAGGTATGACTAATGTCCATTCCATAATAGGACTGATTTTAACAATAGGGTATCAATAATGTGGACATCAGGCCATAAGAGGTGGTCAGACAACTATGTGCATATGCATGTTCTATATTTGCAAAATTTTACATCCCTGTATGATTAGCTGATGCAACTTTCCAGTAGTCAGTGGTTAGGAAAAAGCAGATGTATGTGGGTTCAATTCCCAACAACAGAAGCTATTCTCTGATATTTATTTTGCAATCCAATACTTAGTACCTGTAATCATAATGTAGAATAGCATGTAATCAGTCCTAGTTAGACAGATAGATAGATAGATAGATAGATAGATAGATAGATAGATAGATAGATAGAGATAGATAGATAGATAGATAGATAGATAGATAGATAGATAGATAGACAGACAGATAGATAGATAGATAGATAGATAGATAGATAGATAGATAGATAGATAGATAGATAGATAGATAGATAGATAGATAGATAGTTAAATATATTTGTATAATGAACTGTTCTCCATAAACCAGATTTAAAATAGTGAGAGAAAGGAATATGATAGCATTACCATAGTAACAATTCATGGCCTCACGCATACATATCTAGATGTAAAAACTGTAACAATATATGTGGAATATGTATTGACTGTAACATATTTCTGATACTTGTCTTTTTTTTTTGTCTTACCCACTTTCTCACTATTATTTCTATTGTTTTAACCTTTCACTACATTTGAACAATCATGTCTCCTGCATCATGATCACCAGCACAGGGAGCTAGACCGGCCACAAAGGCTCAGATTACCATACCTCCACAGGTGGCTGTGGTGGCACCACTACAGGTAGCGCAGGCACCCAGCACTATTGGGCCACAACTTCCCAGGGTTGTCTCTGCAACACCTACACTCCTTGCACCACCTGTGTCAGGTAGCTCTCTCCAGAGGCTGGTGCCATGGTACCCATTGGGAGTAGTACTAATGGAAGTGGAAATTATGTCACCTGACAGGAAATGACAGGACATTGGCTGAATGGAAGGAATCCTGCTGCAAATTGCCAAATCTCTGCTCCAACTAGTACTACACCAGGTGTGCATAAAAGGAGATAGTGGTGACAGTTCTGAGGATGAGGACTACATTCCGAGTACATTCATGCTGGATGGGGATGCACCTCCAGAGTCCCATACCTAACCTTAGCCATGGTGTCTGTCGCTTTCGTGTTAGGACACAAATAAATGAGTCTTTGTGGGTTCTGTTCAAGCAGCTTTATTCTATACAAACACATCACTGTAGAGGCATACTGACTATAACTTAAGTAACTTATATACAAACTAACAACTATGATCATGCATACTCACTCTCTGGCTGCTTCTACAAAATGGCACTAGGGATTGCACATGTCTGGAATTTATACATGCATGTACAGCCTTGCATATTTCTCAAAGATATAGCACACACACTTTACACTCTGATCTACAGTGCCCCCTCCCTCTTGTGTCCATATCTATCCCTATCTGTCTGTACCTACTACCTACCCTACCAACATACCTTCTTCTGTTATTCCCAAATACCATAGCCAGCATTCCTTTCTCTGTTTTAAAAAAATAATAAGGGCACCTGTGCCACAAAATCATTATGCTCCATCCATAACTCTCCACTTAGCATATGCATGTGTGTAAATTACACTCTTGTTGTTGTTGTTGTTTGTCTTTCGGCTTTTTCCCGGTAAGGGGTCGCCACAGCAGAACTCCAGTCTGCTAATGATTGGCAGTAGATTTTTTACAAAACGCCGAGGTGCCAACTCGATGCCCAACCTTCAACAAAGGCACACCCATTTACGCATGCATGTCTTTCGAATGCTACCCAACCGCGGGGAGGACATGCAGTCTCCACACAGAAGGCACTCCCAAGCCAAGCTGAGAATCGAACAAAAGAACCTCTTGCTGTGAGGTAACAATGCTACTGCCATACCACCGCGGCATTACGTGTGAATTACACTCTTGATTTGGTTTAATTGGTCGCTCAACATTATTAAGTTGTTGTCAAACAACCTTTATGGTGTGATTAACCACATTTCCCAGATTCTTCTTATATATACTATGCTAACTTGTGAAGATGTGGATAGCTATGTTCTTCTCCCACCACCATCCTACTCATTCTTTAAATATACCTCAAGTGTTCAACCCTCTTCTTGCTCACCTCCCCATTTTCATCGCTGTCCTATCAACCTCATTTCACACTTTTAATCTGGTCAAAACTTGGTTCAGATACCACACATATGGCCAGAAATGGCCTATAAACAAAAATACCTGTTCCTGTATTCATCATTTGTGCAATGTTTGATACTGAGCAACAGTGGCTATTGCTAGTTCTCATCCTATGGAAAAAAGTAAAAACAAAATAAGTATGCATGCGCTAATACTTTGCCATCCATCATGTAATTAAGCTTGGCAGCAGTACACTTCAGTAAGCAGTTCCAAAGGACTGAAAGGAGTGGCCGTAGCCTCTGTATGTTGTATATGCTTTATTGGCTTATGGTATACCTGATATGAGGAGTCTACTCCAATGCACTCGGTCCACTCCTTTATGTAATTAATGGTGGGATTCTCTTACATTTTCTTTCCAAGTGTCAGAATGTGTTCCATTCATAGGTTTATAGGTTCATAGGTATTTACTAGGCTAATGACCACAAGGGCCTTTGTAAGCCTATCCATGCATCCCAAATCACTGACAAGTTCTGGTACCCTTGGTAAGTGTAAGCAGTGACTTGGAGATGAAACATTTACAAGCTAGGGCCTGAGAGATGAACTATTTACAGGATGCCTATATCCATTAGAGCCATCATGCCAAACTAGGGATGAATTTCCTGTTCCCCATCCAATTGTCCAAATGATACTTGAATTGGGTTAGGGAAAAACTCTGCTTTACATGGATGGGGAGCCTCTTCCAGTGAAGGGGTAGTCTCTGGGATGTATACCTTTCTCTCCAGCATGCCCTATTTATAGCACAACCAAGGTTTAAGTGTTTAGAATGTGTAATTCTGGTGCTATTTGTTTTGCAGACATGCAGGAGGTCCATCAGAGTGAAGGTTGACAATGCCGTGTATGCCAAGTATAGATCTCCCCTCAACAGCCTGTAGGAGAGAGAATACAGGGACAAGGCTTTGAGGTGGTAAGTATAGGACATGTTACTTACACCATGTATTCTTTTAGTGAGAAACCTCTGTGGACGTTCCAATTGTTGGATATGCCTGGTTAGGTACATACCAAAGGGGGCATTGTACTCAATGACAGGTCTGAAGAATGCTGAGTATAGTGAAACAATGACTTCCTTGGACCTAGATGCCATTCCTTTGTTTATAAGTTGAACTTGTACAATCAGAAAATATGCGTAGATGAGTGCAATACTAATATCAGGTACATGCATGCCTTGTTATTATCCTGCACATTGTATACACATAACAGTGAGATGTAAGTGATGCACACATAAACACTAGACTTACTGGCAATAATCAGTCATGCAGTGATCTGTAGAGTAACAATCATGAGTGCATGTGAGGCACTCCACTGTGTGACAGCTGTCACCATCACCTAACACCTTCCTGTTTGATCCCTGTAACAGCAACTTTCTGACTGCCATTATACACACTTCATTTACCTGTTCCATATTTTGTCCCCTTAGAATATAGGATCATAGGAGATTACTAAGCTATCGACCCAGAGGACATTTCAAGACTTGCCATTTTATCCCAATGTAATACCATAGAAATGTAGTCAATACCCAAGATTGCATTGAGTAATGACTGCCAATGTCCAGAAGGGTTGTGTGCAATATGCCTAGTAAGAATTTATGGTGCCCCATCAATTCATTTAGATTCCTCTTGAACAGTGTCATAGAAGTGCTCTATTTCACATGAATTGGCAGCCTATTCCAAAGACACGGCAGTCACTGGGTGATAAATCCGTCCCTCCAGCATGTCTTATTTAAGTCACAGGCCATATTTAGGTCCCTGGAATGGGTAGCTCTAGTCCCACTTGATTTACGGATATGCAGCAAGTTCATTAGGTTTGGGTCTGAGATTGCTCTGTAAGCCGGGCATAAGGCTCCCCTAAGATGTCTATATGATACTCAGTATAGTGACAGGGACTTTAGTCAGTCTGTGTAAGGCACATGCTGGAGTCCATGTGATCTTCTTTGTTAAAAACCTCTAAGGTCTCTCCAATTGCTGCAGAAGCTTTTTCTGGTGCATGTAAAACAGGGTGTTATACTCAATTATGGGCCAAATTAGTGCCAACTATAGAGAGGTTATAACCTCCTTTACTCTCATTCATCATTCAGTCAGACTAGTCCCCAGTGCCCAATATCCACACCAGGCCTACCAGCACATCTCTTTACTCCCCAGATTTACTCTGTTTTTTTGCTGGGACTAGTCATGGATCGTAAGGGCAACCTAGGGGATCATCAGTCTCTACATCCATCCTGGGAGGGGGGGGTCTTTACATTTCCTGCTCACTTCCTGCCCCACCACCCACTTTCATTGATTGCATTTAAAGGCAACTCCCATATATGGACCATATTTCCTATAAGGGAGCATCATCAACAAATACCTTCCCACCCAGGATGGGTAATCACTTTCCTCCCTGCCACTCCATTGTCACCCCAGATGCTAATCAAACTTGGGTGAACTTTGCTGTAGTCAGGGCTTTATCCATCTAGGCCACCAGACTGGCTTTCACCTGTGAATTTTTATACACATGACAGTCTTGTGATTTCACCTGTGACACCATTGTTGTGGAACATATCAGTCCAGCATGACTTTCATTCCGGTAATGTGTGGGTAATGTCATTATTACACACTACCATGGCAATTAATGTGATAAGAATTTGCCTTCAGCTGCATTCCAGTGGTGCTCCTCACATTAATTTGCTTAAACCTACTGCACTGTAGAAGGAAACATTGACAAGAGTATGAGGAGACAGTTATTTTTATACTTATAACAGGTGTCATGCTTGAATATAATCTTGAGGGGATGTTTCAAGTATCAGTGTGGTACATTGTGAATTATAATTCTAGACTGTGTCTGTTTCACAAAGCACATTGCCCATACCTCCATACATGTGTTATGCTCCTCTACAACCATGTGCTTTCCCACAATATGGTATGACTTCTTCTGTGGCATGAGCAGTTAATGCACAGATCTTGAGACCATCTACTGAGGTAGGCAAAAGTTCAAATCCAGTGTGTGTACAAAAGCAAGTATTAGCAGGCAGGACTAGCTTACTCACCAAACGTGATATGCAAAATTCTACTTGACAGTAACATATACACAGCATGAGTGGTTTGATCATTCAAGTATTGTTTTCTCTTTTAAAGGAGGGTATATACATTCCAATACCCTGTTCAAGATGCCCCTTCTAATGTGTGATATCTGACCCGTCTGATATAAGTTTTTCTGTGGCATCATCAGTTAGTGCATGGTTCCAGAGAATGCTGAGTTAGATAGGCAGGTGTCTGAATCTGGTAGTTTGTACCTTCTATTAGTGTGTTCCAAATTACATGGTAACAGGCAAGGAGTGCCTTACTCAACAAATGGTAAAATGCACACTGTTATTTAGTGGTGGCACTTTCAGAGCTGGAGTCTTTTTGATCCCCCAGGTGATATACTTCCATTTAAGGGAACCCTTATGCATTCAAATACACTGCTCAAGTTATTCATTCAACTGTATGCCTTCTGACAACTGTGTTGTAAGTTCTACTGTGGCATCAACAGTTACCTGGACATGAGTTCACATCCAGCCTTGTCCAGCTTGCATGAGTGCGTCAAAAAAAAGGGCATGAGTGACATGCTAGAATGGCCTACTCCATAGATGTAATGTGTGATATTTTACTGTTTTTTTTTTTGATAGGTGGGTGATTCCAGTTACCTAATTGCTGTACTTCCTTGTAAGCATGCCAAGTTTAAGGATATATGTTTTGCATCTTCTGTCACATGTCTATTAGTATAAAGCAGCATAAGTAATCATGGCGGGAAATAGTAATTATCATTTCACTTCCTGTGCCAAAAACTGATGAGAATTTGCCTACAGCTGCATGGCTCTGCTGACTGTCATGCAATGGAAGTGACAGATGATACACACAGGGCAACAAGGATGCTACAAATTTCTTATGTCAACTCTTGCAGATTCCATAGTTCACTGTAACCCTGACATTATATTATAGCAGTCTGATGTATGCTGAGTATTGTGATCTGCCATTTAATGTTGTCTGTTGCACAATGTTCAAATTGCTAGTCATTTTCAAATAATGCTGTCACACACCCTTCAAATGTGTATTTTTCTCAAGTGTTGTACAAATTGTGGTATGGGAGCATTAGCTAATACACATGTGGTATGTCAACATTAGCTAATACATATGTCATGTGGTTGCGACTTAAGTAGACAGGATTTCCACTCCCATCTGATATACATTGAATCAGTGTATGAAACAATTATTGCTAGACAATAATGACTTACTGCACAGATGTATTGACATTAATTCTGCTTGGATATGACCCTTTCATAGGTGTTGTTGTGCTAATTTTTAACCATGGCCATATTCATTCTCACACATACATGCTGATGAACTTCCTTAATAAGAGTGATTTATATTAGCCATACAATACCAATGGCATACAGGGTTAATGATACATCTGTTGTGTACATACATCTCACCTGTTGTAATTTCCACAGCTTTTCCAGTTTGTGCATCATAAAAAGTTATTTGCTGTTTCACATTACATTTGTGCTTCTATGGCATATCCTTGAGGATTACAGTCACTAATGAATGATCTTTTCTGTGTCTCACTTCCTACCCTTCACAATATGTAAGCAACAACTGCAAATGTTAAACTATCCACTTTCACATCTTATAGGAATACTATATACAAGTTGTGATGTCCCCATGCTTGGACAGTAATCAAGGAGCTTCAATCCTCAACACTGACACTGGAGAGGGACATTCACTTGGAATACAAATTAATACACTTAGTATTTCTAGATGCAGACCTCTCTGCATCAAGCACAATTTCCCTTAAGAATGCTCAGGGAACACGCTCAGTCCAGGGGATAATTTTCTATATCTACCCAGACACCCAATAAGGCTCCCCACTGGCACAGCTCAGAGTTGAGTCCTTAGCTGGTTTTATAAGCTAAGTCCTCCCACACGCTCTCCATGAAAACAATGCTTTGTGTCCCTGCTCCAAGCAGCTGACACACACACACACACACACACACACACACACACACACACACACACACACACACACACACTCTTTGATATTTGATTTGCACATGCACACACACACACACATGCGTGCACGCACACACACACACACACACACACACACACACACACACACACACACACACACACACACACACACACACACCTGGGAAAGGCTGGCACAGATTCATCTGCTGTGACCCCTTCTGCCCAGACTATAAAGTACTTAACCCTGCCACCAGAATCCCTGTCAGCTACTTTAAGGCTCTTACAAGGGTACCCAATTATACTGAGTGAAATTAGTACTAATACAAATGGTAATGATGACCAAACAGCAAGGCTTTCAGGAGTGGCCAGAGTTATCACCAAATAAATATGTGTAAATACTGCCAGAATGTAAATATTTTTCTAAAAGGACCAGCCACCATGAAAAGTTTAAATATATTTAATAATAAATAATAAAAGAACATGAAAATACTAAATATCTATTTACAGTAAGCACCACAGTTTCAGTCACAGGGAATATTAAAAATAACTCAGATGGAAAGTTTCACACAGTTATAGAAAGACAGTATTTAGCTAGTGCCACTGTCTATTCCTGATTGACTAAAAGAATTACTGTTCCTACTTAGTGAATACCAAGGCAAGATAATTTGGGTGAGTGATCCTTGTTGTCAGATCCAAGCCAGAATGCAGAATGCTGAGAGCAAACTCCTACTAATATCTAAATATTATTTTTGGCTTACAGAATGACATCACACACCTCTGGTCATCTGACTCTGTTTCCCAGGCTATCACAAACACTAGAGGCTGACAGAATTTTAGCAGCTATGTGTTACCATGCACACAGATGGAGCTTTGCTCAGATCTTCTGGAAGTCATAAAGCCATAAAACCATTCCAGTCTTCCTACAGGAGATACAACCTATTTTCTAGCACAGATATTGTGTCTCTGGCTCCATTCAAAACTGTGGGATAACATCTTTATAGCTTAACCCATAAAGTAATTTAATTTCAAGAGTATTTTGCAAAGTCAGATGGATTAAGATTAACCTCTTTACTTCCAGTGTGTACTGTTACAATGTATACATTTAATTCCGTTACAGTAATACATGTGTATTTCTTTTCCTTCCAGCAGGGTGCACTATTGATACAGTTTAACACAAGCAAACCTCACAAATACATTTCCAGCATAAGCATCTATACAAATCCGTTTAACATACAAATGGCATATAATTATTTACAAAATTCCAGCTAGCTGTGCTGGCATATGTTACAAATCCACTGCCCTATTTCTCCTAGAGTGACTGGCAGTACCTTCTATCATCACATAAGTCTTTCCTAAGTCTGTGCATTTGTCCACACATGCACATGTGTTTGCCCAATATTCCTGCATAGGAAGTTTGAGAGCTGTAACTATGTGAAATTCAAAAACTCTTATATGCCTGTATTGTCCAACAACATTTTTTCCTCCTGAACATTTAATGAGTGTTAATGAGAATAATAATGTCAGTAGTGTTCAACATGTCCATAAATTCAATCAGTGTACTGTAAAACAGTATCAACCCTCATTGCCTATTTGTTGCTAGGCTTTTCCTTGTCATGTACACTCTTGTTTACGTCATGCATACATATATGGTCCTGCACTTAGCTTACCATGAAGTGGCCACAAGCCAGTGCTGTGATCTTCAGATGAGTTTCCTAATCATGCTATGTGCCTTGGCCTCTTGCATATTTGATTAGCAATGCTTCCTGCTGCGCTAATACCATCAAGGGTGTTATCTGCGGCATGACATACACACAACATTAATAAATCCCCTAGGTATGTCTGTGTCTGTAAGGATGCCTTCAATGTGTAGGTTATAGGCATAGTAGCTGCTCAGGAAGTGAATGAAAAAAGAAAAAGTAAGGTTTTTAGTTGGCTATATGGGCATATAGAAATCATGATGTTTGAAAATATTTTTTTTCTGAATAAATGCTGGCTGAAAATGTACTGTTTAAATGCAAACACTTGAAAACAAATCTGCAATATTTTCATTTGCCAGCAGAATGTGTTCTTTTGACATTAATTTAGACAAATGAAAATTGCTAATTACTTTTTTGCCTCTGAAGCAATCTAAGTCTATTAAAATCTCTCTCTCTCTCTCTCTCTATATATATATATATATATATGTATATGTATATATATATATATATATATATATATATATATATATATATATATATATATAGGAGCGCTACAGAATCCCGAAAGCCTAAAATCCTGAAAGTTCAAAATCCTGAAAACTCAAAATCCTGAAAACACACAGGATACCAACACTTACTATACTCCAGCACAAGTACATACAGAAACAAATAAAACACAAACCATATTACCCTTCTCCAAGTATAAGCAGGGGTGCACTCCCCCTGCACCCCCCACACCCCTTGCTACTTAAATATATCAACTCCGAGACTGCACTTAGTGTACTGAAGTGCAATCTTGGAGTTGTTATATTTAAGAAGCAGGGGGTGCAGGGGGGGTTGCCCCCTGCATATAGTTGAAGGGTAATATGTTTCTGTATGTACTTGTGCTGGAATATATTAAGTGTTGGTATTTTGAGTTTTCAAGATTTTGAGTTTTCAGGATTTTGTTCTCAGGATTTTGGGCTTTCAGGATTCTGTAGCACTGATATATATATATATATGTATATATATATATATATATATATATATATATATATATATATATATATCTGTGTATGTATGTACATATATATGTAGATAGATATAGATATAGACAGATAGATTAGATAGATAGTTTTTGTAATAGCTGCTGCTGCTTAGAAGACCATAGTGAGAAAACAGTTGCACCTTTTGTTAGAATTAGGAAGTGTAATGTTTAACTGTTTTGCTGGTGTTATAACTGGCTACTATTAACAATTCACATTGTATTTCAGTAAAAGACATTTGAATTTTCAATTGTCCCACAATGACTTAGCAAGATTGCTGGAATAACAAGCTTAGCATTGTTACTGCACAGCAAGAGATTCCTCAGCTCAATTCTTGGCTTAGATGCCTTCTGTGTGGAGTATGCATGTCCTTCCTATGTTCATGTAGGTTTCCTCTGGATGTTCCAGTTTCCTTCTACTTTCTCAAGACATGCAGTAGGTGGATTAGACACACTAAATTGTCCATAGGTGTGAATGTGCATGCAAGTGTTTGCTGTGGAAGAACAACCGGGGCAAAACTAGCAACCCAGCAGTGTAATCCTTGGCTCCAGATAATTGTCACAGTTGTGAAGTGATACCCTGACGCCATGTGCAAAAATAGGAAAAAAGGGTTGTGGATGGATGGATGGTTTGCCTGAAAACCATAAATTTTATGAAGAACAACCCAAAATATAATGCAAACATCTGTACTTTCTGCAAAAAATCTGGATAGTTGAGAAATATGTTGTTAAAACTGCAGTGAGAGCCTTTTATTCTTTCAGACCCTGGTCAGACTGGTAGCTTTTGAGAAAAGAATAATTTATGCTCTCTGTTTGCATGCTTGACAGCTCACTGTTGTTGCTGAATACAATCCGTTGTTTGATTTTAACTGAAAATGTGCATGGTGAAAGATATGAACTTCAAAGAAACAAATGACATGCTTATAATATATTATTATTATCAATGATAAACTGATCTTCAGCATTGCTTCTGTACTTGTATTAATTTATGTAAGTATACCAGACAGACAGAATTCAAACAAGACAGAAGCAAATTGTTTTTCTAGGCAGTCTAACAAATGCTGTTATTTTTGTACAAATGGCATTTTAACCCTTCAGCAGCTTATCAAAGCACATTGTTAAAAAATTTTGTTTGAAACATACATACATATAATGTATATAATGCATAAATAATCAAACAATCATACACAGTACTACACAGCTGTCAAAAGAGAAGTAAATAATTTCAGATGAGTGCTCTTTATCTTAATAAAACAAAGGAAACAGATACCTTTAGCAGAAGAAAATTACTGACACACAGCACAATGCAAGTTATGCTTGACAGTTTGCATTAAGAATACACACAGTTGTCACAGGGTAAACATAGCAATGTGCTGCCTTTGGTGTTTTAAATTACAGTTTACATTTATTGATTCTTTTTTCTTGTCTTTTAGAATTTTAATGAGAACAGTTTGTTAACACAACATGACACCTATGTGAGCTCTCACAGTATTTTAATATTCAGGGTACATGTTTTCCTTTATAGCAAGCATAAACAGCAGCAATATTTAATTAACAATGTATCAGTTACAGTATGAATCATAAACCTCTCCATTTACTTTTATACTTTTAATTTTGCATACATGTATATTTCATGTGGCTTACTTGTTCATTTCCACTTCCAAAGAGCAAGTGTACATTTTAGATACTAAAACAGAATTGAGCAGTTAAAATGCTAATCAGGCCACATGACCATTTGCAAACTATAAGTACAAATGACTACTCTAAAAATCAGGCCATTTGTGATACACAGATTTGGTTATTGATTGCAATATTATAGATGGGCAGCCTGTTCTTCACCGAGTGAATGTCAAATATCTTTTACTTATCGCTCTCAGGGATTGGGACTGTGATTCTAAGGAAAGGGTGAAAATTAAGCTTGAATAAGTGAAAATAGCAGGGAAGGGTCCAATGGATGAAGGGAGAGAGGAATGTTGTTAAAGGATTAGATGTGCACACAAGCTAAGTCAATAGGTGATAGCCTCCTGAAACTGTCTCAGGTTACATGATTTTATATTTCTATGCATCTCTATGACATCAACAATCACAGAATCATCCCTTACGGATTAACCAGTTTGACTTTAGTTTTCATTTCAATCAAGTACTTTTTTCTGTTCAACTTGTTTAGATTGTAAAAATCACATCTTCCAAACTGGTAGTGAAAGATGTGTCCATATATTCAGGCCAATAGAGAGCTTAGCCGTTCAGGTGCATCACAGTGATCCTGCCATCTTCCTTCTTCCCATCAGTCCTCTGTCTTCATTTCCACTGTTTTACAGTTTGAGCACACCCAGTCCACTCTCGAGTCTGGTGCCCCTTTCTTATGTTGGCCATCACATGATCACACTTGGAATAGTTCCAGAAGGCAGTCCTTTCTCCACATGAACAACATAACTTATTGTTTTTTTTTTTCAGCATGTATTGTCCAGGTGTGCATGTCATTTCTGGAACACAGCTGAAGTACTGATATTTACTTGTGAACATTGTCAAGATGGGTGTAACTTCCTCTTGAAGGGCCAACCCAAAAAAGAAAGGTAATGTACATTTGAATCACTTCAATGCTTATTACATATCACTTTACTTAAATCTCAACATCATTTTTCTAGTGTTTGAACATTCCTGTTTTAAGAAGTAAACCATGATGGTGTAACATTGTTCAACACTGTGATGGTATACTGCCTCCTGCATTTTTTCTCATATGATGTTCTATACTAGGTTACATCTTCCTTCTGTACTGAGATATTAATGTATGCAAAGTGTATTTATTTATTTATTTATTTACATGTGTTAACCAGGTGAGCAGACTGGTTTAAGGACCTTTTTCAGCCATAGCCCAAGTAGTGAAGGCAAGACATAAAGACAACAGTACAACCTATGTGTGACGACTGTGCCCTGGCCCAGAAATCAAGGAGCCTCAATCCTCACCACTAACACCAGGGAGGTCGTCTCATAGAAGAGAACATGATAATTAATACACACAGTAAAGTACAATTTCCCTTAAGTGCACACAGAGATCACAGTCAGTCTGGGGCTGGTTGCTCCCTTGCTCACCAGGTCCCCAATAAGACTCCCCATTGGCACAGCTATAGGGTCCAGGTCTCAGCCTAGCTGGGCAAGCTAAAACCTCCAGTATCCTCTCTGTCCAACCAGTGCTTCATGTCCCTGCCAAGTAGCTGACACAACACACACACACACTTTGAGATAAGTATTTATACAACTTCACAGACACTCCTGGGAAAGGCTGACACAGATTCTTCAGCTGTGCCCCTTTACGCAGACTATACGATAGTAATCCCTGCCACCACCCAACTAATAATATCAGCTACTAAAAGGCCCTTAAAAGGGTGTCCAATTATTACTGTGCAATATTATTATCCAATTGGTAATGTGACTATACAGTCTAAGGCTTATTTTAGAGTGGCCTATTACAATAACCTCTATAAATATGCAATGTACTCTAGAGCTTATCTCCACACAAACCACCCACAGGTAAAGGTTTTTAAAATATTTAATAATAAATAATTAAAACACAAGACAAAACTACTACAGCACAGAGATATCTAAGAGTTCAGAGATCACACAGAAACTTAAAATAATACAGTAGGACAGGTCTGATTTCAAAGAAAAATACTGAATTAATCTTTACTAGCTTTAACTATTCCTACAAGAAATCACAGTGCTAGAAACTTACATGTGAGCTTAGGCAGAGTGCTGAGTTAGATATCCAAGATCAAAATGCTCTCAGTCTCTTGTGAGAAATAGTATTTAAACATTACTAACAAACATGTCTCTATGGCCCTCCCAAATTACATCATTTTTGACACTTAGTCTGGAGTTCTCAGGCCACAAACTGCATTATTTAGCAATCTAACACCTGCTCAGAAACTTACAACAATATAAGTCATTTCACATGTATACACTAACAGAAACCAGAGCAATAAAGCACATTCCACATCTAAATTCTGGTCATAAACTTTAGCCTTGAAACAATGGGCATGAAACCTTCATCCAGACACACTGGAGCCAAATTCTAACATGAAAGGGCCACAACATGCTTCACCGGGCCAGTAGAGTGCAGTGTTGTCACATATTTTGCAGTTCCACATTTCACAGTATTCTTTTACACTCAGAAAAACATGCCTGTATTTTACATTTATTTACAAATGCCAGAATTATATATCAAATTCTATTTGACTAGGCTGGCAGCCTTCGCCCATCTCTCCCCAATCATCACACTATGAATTACACCTTAGGTGCTTTTCAGGTTTAGAAGAGAGTCATCACATTGGACAGGCAGTTTGACAAGATAAGGATGTGCCTTCTTCGATAAATATTCGATAAATATGGCACAATAGGACTAGTCTGAACCATTTAACAATAACATTTGTTTTCATCCATGAGATGCTTTTTGAGATGCTTTTTGAAGCCTTTCAGTTCATGTACTGATCTCATAGATTCATTTTGTGTATTCCATCATGCTGGTTCAGTTTGAAAAAGGCACACTCTGTCGTAGCAGTTTTAAATGAGGTCTAACTAAATGCAGAGATTCAGTTGATCTAAATGAATAGGTTTGTTCCCTCATGCATATTAAGTTTTTTAGTGATGGGCAGTAGCTGTGGCTAGCAGAAAGTTTCAAATGCTGTCATGAGTACAATAACTAGAGACTGTGGCCTATAGATCATACCATATTATCAGTCTGCCTATATCAAAGAACACCAAAGCCAAAACATCACCATCAATGACTGCATTCATGCTTTAGAACTCTAGCAAATAAAGACATAGCAACTGATATCTTTGAGGCACACAGTCCACAACTTTTAGAAATGGCCTAACAAGCCGCTTGAAGCACAACTCTGGATAACTAGCAACAGATGTTATGAAGTGATCTCATATGAAGCTTTGACATTTGGCAGCTCTGACAGACTGGTTCACCTTCACGGATTACTCACATTTCACAAGGCTAAGGAATGCCTTCCTCCTCATAGATATCCCATGTTGTTTCAAATTTTAATAGTGGCAGAATATTCCATCCAACTCATTCATTTTATACTTGATATAAATATGTCAGAATATTTCCAGGAGATGAGAAATATATTCCACATTATAAGTGGTATGACCATAGTCACACCACTGTGTAATACATGTTAATTAAGACAATTTGTGAAATGAATGATGTTGGGAAGGATTTGACAGTTTAGATTACACCAATATTTCATCATAGTGCTTTTTCTTTCAAAGCAGTGGGCAATGCAAACACATTGCTGAGGTGTGCTTTATGAGGATGATGAAAGTGACATGAGAAGAGAGGAAGAGAGAATGCTATCCTTCCTTTATACCAAGCATCAAGTGAGAATTCATCTTGAGAGTTGTTCGCAATCCTGCAGGCCATATTGTAGAAGGAAAGTGAAATTAATGGATAAGTACAAAGCAAGGCAAACAAGTGTCTAAAATGGGTTATATGTTTTAATTATTATGAAAAATTATGATACTTAAAATGTTACCTTTACAGACATGAAGAGGTAAGAGCAAATATGACATGGACATGTATGAGAATAAGAAACGAGGGTGAAGTTTAAATGGACAGAGGGAGGTTGACTGGTATGCAACTTAGCAGTACATGAGGAGCATTTGATGTACCTATGAACCTATGAAAGGGTATAAAATGTTTTTTTTTTGTTTGTTTGTTTTTTGTTTTTGTTTTTATTTGTTTTTGGAACATGGTGGTTGATCATCAAAGAAGATTATTTGAAGAACAGAAAACTATTATTGGATTTAATCTAAGATATAAAAGACACAGTGGTGGCTTGTGCCATCGGACTGCAGGACTGCAGCCCTCCCAGCTGTGAAGAAAAGAAAGTTTAAAAAATAAAATATTTATAAATTAATTATTTCAGTTTAAATTTACTGGGTTGCTGGAGTGCTTTGCTTAACCTTGAGCCTGACTGACTCGCAAAGTCCTGGAACTCGAACTGCGCATGCTCGGTGAGTTCCGGGTTTTGTTTTTTTTTTTTAATTAGTTTCTGTAAATATGGACTGCTCAAAAGCAGTTTAAATTAAGGAGAGAAGGCATCAGTGTGATGCCCAGAAGTCTATGCAGTTTAGCCGCACAGTAAAGTGGAAGGGGATCGGACTGCCACGTCCACAGTCACATACGTGACGTGGACGGCTGAATGACTACTGATTGGTTCTCATTCTCTTCCCGAAAAAGAGAGTGAGAAACAATCAGTAGTAGCACAGTACTTTTGCTACCGCTGCTCAGCTGAAACAACTTGTTTGCTTTTTGCTTTATTACGGAGAGTTCAGTTCAGTTCAGTTCTCAGAGTTGATTCCTATCCTATCCTAATCCTAACTTCATGATCGTCAGACAGACAAGACAGACAGTCACTCATTTTTAACTTAAATTTACAGAGGTAGGTGTCCAACAGATATATAAATTGGAAGAAAGTTTGTTCGGCAAACAGCAATTGCAGTAGTGCTGCTATAATATTTCTATTTCTGACCATAACTGTTTTAATGGCAGGTCATATCTGTCATATCTGCAGCTAAAGAGTGTTACTCAATTACATTTTGCAGTGGTTTACTATTAAAATGTCGAACGGCACTACGTCGACTGTACTATAGTCGAACACGGAAGTTCGAAAATAGTAATGTCGATGTCAAAAAAACAATCTAGGAATGGTTTTAACATGGGTCGAGGTAGGTGTTCAGTATTATTCAGAACTACAAACATCTCCCCTACCTCGACCCATGTTAAAACACAGTCCTAGATTGTTTTTTTGTCGTCGACATTACTATTTTTGAACTTCCGTGTTCGACTATAGTACAGTCGATGTAGTGCCATTCGACATTTCAATAGTAAACCTTTGCAGTCCATATTTGTTGTTTTATAACATTAAGAATGAAGAACGGAAAATAATGTGATACTTTGTAAATGTAACAGTTTATTTTTTAAATAGGATCATTGCTCTCCATCTTCCAGCAGACACTCTACAAACAATTGTTGCCTTAACATGCTGTGTACCTGTGTAGCAGTGGACACGTTATTTTATTTGTGCATCACACTATGCACAGCACAAACAAAACTGTATATTGCTTGCCCTAAAATACAGTGCTTAATTTAAAACCATGATACGACTGTAGCTACTAAAAAAGAGATTTTGCTTAGATACAATTTGCTTAATAGTGTTACAAAAGAGAATAAACTGTCCTTCACCACCTTTCTGCTCATGAGTTAAGACAAAGACCATTTTCCTATTGTCTTTCATATATGCACAGTTTTGCTATCAACTTTCTGACAAAACTGTCAGCTACTGCCTGCTTTCTTTGGCAGTATACCTAATAAGCGAAACAATACCTCTCAAACAAGGAGCAAGCAAAATGTGCTCGAGCTTCTGATAAAACAAGAATCTTCCAGCATAGAAAGTCCATTAGTTAATACGTACAAAAAATGTGATGCTAATAAAAACAATATGATTTAGCATTGTTTACTATGTTTAAACCTGAATGCTGAATGTGTGTCACACTCTTTATTTATGGGAATTATGAGTTTGTGTACTCCAAATGAGATACAGCTGAACTGCTAATAAGCAGTCCTCAATTGCAAAAAAAACATGAGGTCATTGTTTTCCAATGGAGGGGACATTCTGAATGACAGACTAATGTTCTGATGCTGTAACAAAAACTGCTATTTTTGGTTCATAATATTACATTTTAATTTGGCTGAAGGACCTCTGCTAGTAATGACATCTCTGATAAGACTTATTTTATTTAAAGTAATACATCAGTTTTAATATAATAATGTCTATAGTGTACATTAGGGGTGTAGTCAGGATTTTTGGAATTCTAATCTATACCATCTTCCAGAATGTTGGCTCAATGCTACAAAA
The DNA here is from genome assembly GCF_019279795.1 of Protopterus annectens. Lineage (NCBI taxonomy): Eukaryota > Metazoa > Chordata > Ceratodontiformes > Protopteridae > Protopterus > Protopterus annectens. The sequence continues at coordinate 1,463,215,285 of NC_056728.1, forward strand.
GGGAATTGCCAGAAACGTCTGATCTGTACAACAGACGTCTTGTGCTGGAGCCACCCACAAACAGGACTTTCTTTTTTTACCTATGGTCTGAATGAAAGGTGCAGAAAATATACCATCATTATTGGTAGTGTTGTTGCCTCACAGCAGGAGGTTCTCCCGTTCGATTCTCGGCTGGAGTGCAGGGAGTGCCTTCTGTGTGGAGTCTGCATGTCCTCCCTGCAGTTGGGTGGGTGTTCGAAAGACATGCATAAATGGGCGTGCCTTCGCTGAAGGTTGAACGCCGAGCTGGCACCTCGGCGTTCGTGAAAATCTACTGCCAATCATTAGCGGACTGGAGTTCTTCTGTGGCGACCCCTAACCGGGAAAAGCCGAAAGACAGCAACAACAACATTAAGCTAAACAGGATAGCTAGTAGTGTAACCGGCATATGCTACTCTGGAAATGGATACTTTCCTTGCTTACTTGCTTGTCCTCTTTAAATGTTATTTATGCATATGTAGCTGAAATATTTGGTGCTCTTATAGTGGATGAGATATTACCCCTTTAAAAGATTAATTTGTGCAACATGGTATAGATGAAATATACTTGGGTACAGCCACAATATGTACATATTATTTCTTGTAAAAAAAATTGCTGGCATTTGGGATTACATTACCCTTTACAGCTATGACTATTCAGTATGTTCTGTTTTTGTTCTGAAAGCTGGCAGAGAGGACACTGGGAGTGAGGATTCTTTCACTTCCTAGACTGCATATTAATAAACATGCAGACCTGCATGCGAATTATTGTAGTAGGTTAGTAACCCTGCATAATTCTAACCTTTTAAGTATCAGCAGCCATTTTTCAAGTGTACTGTATTGTTTAGGACTAATGTACAGTAGTAATCTATTTCTTTGTACCATGCCATTTTCTTTCTATTCTGGTAAGTGTGCAAAGTACCCCCCATCCAAGGTAGACACAAGTACTACAGTGGCTTTTCATCTATCCTTGATTTTGCAGAATGTTCTGGTTTTCTGTCATATTTTTATACTGTTGATTTACACTTCTTATTCAGAAAATGCATGTTTTCGCAGTGCCTGTTGCTCTGTGTTTAAGTGGCAATGCTTTAATGACCATCAGGTAAGCTTGTCTGAGATTGTAAGATGCAAGTAAGCATACTGTTAAAGAATTATCAACATTGAAAGCCTTTTTGTTGTTGCCACGAAGAGAATATTTACATAACTAGATAACGTATAAGCCTTGGGTATTGAAATGTATATGACAGTATTTGTAATAAAGGACAGGATTACAGTATTTTCAGAAGCTCATTACATTTGTTCGAGACTTGCAGTCATCTTTGCAGGCTTTACCCGTAGACTAAACAGAATGCCAGTCTATCGTGGTCCATAACCTGTGCAGTAATCCTTTGAGCAATTTATCTTGAGCGTGTTTGTTGTTTGCTGTTCATTGTTTACTTTGATCATGTTTTCCCCATGAAACAAGTAGATACTTGTTGTCAGGCAGCAGGTCTTTTTTGGAGAAGAAACATTTTTATAAGTGGGGGTAATCAGTATCACAGAGATTGCTACTTTCAGCATGTTACTTGGTACTTTTATAGTGCTGAATACAAACTATAATTAAAACTGCAGTGCAAGGAGAAGTGGTTTGAGCTTGAGTGCTGTTTGTTTTTTTATACTTGATTTCAACTGGCTTTCCAGTAATGTATTTAAAAAGTATTTGCATCTAGATATTAAGTAAGTTGTCATGTAGCCAATACACTGAAATATTTTTTTTTCTTCTCCACTTCATTTTGTCTTGATTGGACTCTCATAATGACGGTTTGGCACCCAGGGCAGTGTATTTAATTAAAGTCACCAGTTTTGTGGTTTTGAGCATAGCTCCACCCCTTTCTAGTTGGTCACACCCATTCCCATTGGCCCCACCCATTCAGCTGTCTCCTGCAGCCCCCCCTTTGATTTGAAGTCACCAGCCGCCACTGAAAAGACATCTGTAGATATGAGCTGTATAATTACAACATTTTCTTCAGTGACATTGTAATGGAAATCACTGTGAATTTCAAACAAATATCAACAACAATGCAATAAAACAAAATATACATTCACTTAGTAAACTAAATAAATCCAATGTGAAACTCAATATAAAAAAAAATTATTTACTTTACCTTTTGTTGACTGTGTTAGTCCCACTAGACTAGAAGCCTTTTTTTAGGAAAAACCCAAGGGTGATATTTCTACTACTGTGGGAAATTTGGCCAGACCATCAGGGAATTTTTTTTATGGGTGCCACAGGATCTTTTACATCCACCTGAGCTACCACCAAATTAAGCAGATGGGTCCTCGGTTAATCCCTCATCCAAATGACAATATATCAGCCAGCTTGGTCAACATGGGCATCCTGAGGCAGTGTAGCAACTGCCTCATGTTCACCAACAACTCTCTACTCCTTGTCCACACAAACTCAACATATAAGAGATGCAACTATGTTAAGAACCTTGAATTCATGCTCTCTAACATGCCAGTCAGTACATATGACAATGAGTGAGTTGTCAGCATGCACACCTCACCTTCTACTCCACCCAAACACATATCACACATACCTACATATGCGGAGGTCCACACCAGAAACATACCTAAACACCAGAGACCTTCCAAACATAAACACAAGCACGCTACACATAATACTTCCTCTACAGAACACAATAAACATAATAGCTCACACACCAGTGTTTCACCTGTCAAGCCCTTAAGGTAAAACCCAAAACCAAATGTATTAGTCATAGGTGATTCTATCGTGAGACACACAGATGTGCCTCTCACCAGGTTGTAAAGAAAAAGGTCACAGTTAGCTGTCTGTCAGGTGCTAGGATCCACCATATCACACATCCACTCAAGTCTCTCAGCAACAGGTACTGTTATGACTCCATCATAGTCCATGTTGGTGTGAACGACCCAAGACGTACCTCTCTGGACTATATGAAGAGAGAGATGACTGATCTCTTAGATTATGTGTTTCAGGCAGATATGTCCCTAGACCTTAAGCAGCATTTTGCCTTCACCTAGGATGATGCCTCACTACAAACAGAAAATGATTGACTTCAATAATTTGCTAAGTTTCTGGTGTCATTCTAAGAGGATCAGCTGTATGTCAGCCTAGGAGGACATGATCGACAGACCTTGATGCTTTGCCAGAGATTGTCTTCATCTGTCATCCCTGGGATTTTGGCCACTGGCTAAGGCTCCTGCCACTACCATAGTGCCTTTTTTTAGGCAGTGTCTCAAGGACAAAATTCCCAATGTAAAAGCTTCACCTAAAAACAACCTCAAGGTTATGCTGCTAAACGCTAGGAGTCTTAACATGAAACTGCACTCACTGGGAGCAGTCCTCACCTTGGAAGATGCAGACATTTGTGCAGTCACAGAGACCTGGTTCAAGGCTATGGAGAGCACCCCAGCCATACTGGGTTACACTTCCTTCCTCATGTTCAGACCACAAACTGAAGGCATGAAAACTAAAGGAGTCGATGTATCAATATTCATTAAAGATAAATAGACCTCCAAATTGGTTAAACCGTATGATTCCTTGGAGATACTTCAGGTGCAATTAACTGTTGGTAGGACACCTATTCAAGTTGTTGCCAGCTACAGAACACCCTTCATGAATTGGAACACCCACTCTGCCTATTTGGATCTACTTGAGTCTATCAAGATACATTCAAACACTATGGTTCTGGGGGATTTTAATTACCCAGCCATTGATTGGGTAAATTACTCATGTTCAAACTCACTTGCCTAAAGGTTCCTTGCCTTCGTTAACTCTGGTGCCCTGGACCAGTTGGTTGACACCTCTCTAAGGGGTGCCAACATCCTGGATCTGGTGCTTACCAATATGGGGAACCACTGTAGTGCCCTTCCCCCGTGAGGCCTTCCCTCCTGAGATATGACCATAAGTCAGTCTTATTTGAAGTAACTATCACACCTGACCTCCGCCCAGCAGCAACTAAACTAAAAATCTTCTCCAAAGCAGATTATAACCTCTTGCGGGATGGTATAAATAGCTTCACTGTACCCCCCCCCCCGATGAAATTGGCAACTATGCTGAGTTTTACACCAATGATTTACACAAACACCTGTATAACTGCATTGACTTGGACGTACCAAAACAAGCACCTCAAGGAAGAGCAAACCTGGCTGGTGGACAACTGCCATTAACAGGCTTTACAATAAGAGGAAGAAATTGCTGTCTAAGAGTAAGAGGGAGTGAGCCCTAAACTGGAAACACTCCCTTCCCAGCTTAAACAAGCAAATAAGACTTCTTGTGAAGTCCTCCAAAGCTAACTATGAATCCAAATTAGCTTCCTCAACTAACAACAACCATAATTCATTCTTTAGTTACATCCATAACTTAAAAGGAAAGGCCCAGATTTGTGCTGAACTGGTAGCTAATGATACCACATATACTGAGCCTGTGGACCTACTGTAGCTAACCTGTTGGCCGACAGGTTCTGTGAAAACTTCACACCCCAGTTGCTGCCACACGTACCCCATGACATCCCTACCACCTGCCCCTTACCTTGTATCTCTAAAAAAAAAACAGGTTGTAAACGCCTTCTCTAAGGCCAACAACACAGCATCTGTGGGACCTGATAATGTCCCAGGCTGCATCCTACATGAGCTCCAACAAGAATTAACAGCACCATTGGGTATTCTTTTCAGTCATAGTCTAAGCACCGGCTTTGTCCCAGCTGTATGGAAAATGGCCATCGTTATTCCCTTCCACAAAGGTGGTGCTTCCACTGACCCCAGGAACTATAGACCTATTAGCCTGACTAGCCTTATGTGCAAGGCCATGGAGCAAATCATCATGGACTTTATCAACAAAGATATAGGTAATCTACAAACACTTGACCCTATTCAGTTTGAGTTTGTCAAAGGGAGATCATGCCTGTTAAACCTGGTGAACTTTTTCAAGACTTAGCCAAGGCTTTTGACACTATCCCCCACTCAGGCATCATTGACAAACTCACTCAGCTAGGTATCAACCCTTATATCATTAGTTGGGTCACTAACTGGCTCACTGATAGAACACATATAGTCAAAACAGGGGAATCCACTTCCAACAGCAGACCTGTAACCAGTGGTGATCCACAGGGATCTGTCCCGGGACGTCTACTGTTTGGAATCTATTTCTCTGGAGTACAAGCAAAAACTACAGGTCTGTGGCTAACAAAATTTGCTGATGACTGCAAACTGGGAGCGGTCATAGAATCTCCAAATGATGTCAACATCCTAGAAGAGGGTCTTACACAAACAAATGATTGGTGCAAAAGTCATAGCCTTAAACTCAATGCAAAAAATGTATTAGCATCTCTTTCAGTAAGAACAATGTTCCTGCTAACTACCACATTAATAGCAACAGTGCGCACTCAGTGGTGAGAGACCTGGGCACACAGGTTGACAACAATCTTACCTTTGATCACTGTGTCTCCACAGTGGTAAGAAGGGCATTCTATATTGCTCATCTCATAAGTAAGGGCATTGCCTCCAGAAAAAAAGAAGTTATAACCTCCCTGTACTCTTCACTCATCAGACCAATAATTTAGTACAATGCCCCTTTTGGTATGTACCTTACCAAGCACCTGCAGCAAATGGAGGAACCACAAAGCTTCATCACAAGAAAAATTCAAGGTCCTCAGCATCTTTTCTATGTGGATCGGCTGAAATCACTGCAACTTTATTCTGTTTCATGCAGACTACTTGGAGGTGATCTCTGCCTTGCATATAAGGCAATCTCTGACCCTGCTTCATTGGAAATGCTGCATATCTGCAAGTCAAATGGTACACGGGTTACTAGCCCTAAAGTCCTTAACCTGGTATGTGATATTAATAGAACCTGCTGGAGGGACAGATTTGTCTCCCAGAGGTTACCACACCTTTGGAAAAGGCTCCCACTTCATGTCAAACAAAGTACCTCATTGGCCCTCTTCAAATGCAATCTGGACAACTATTGTATGGGTAACTGTAAATTCACCCCAGGTGGTCCCCCTGTGTCCCTCTTGGACATGGGCATTAATTGCTGTTTGTGGAAACAAGGGTAGAACTTGTCTAGGCTTGTAAGAGCTGTAGGGCCATTAGCCTAGGAATTTCCTATGAACCAAAGTGTAGCAACCCACTAAAGCTGAACTGCAGTGGAAATAGAACCCACAGCTTTCTGGTCTTCCAGCACCAAAGACAAGTGTGCTACTGATTGTGCTACTGACACTATCAGATATCGATGTCCTGTGTGGTTGTTTCTATTACATGCACACAATTTCTTGTGACTAATTCTTAAGTGAAAATTTAAATGAATGTAAGTTTGCTACTATTATGGCTAAAAATAAAATGTCAAGCTCTAGTCTTAAAGATTAAAAAACACCTCTGACTACATACTGCTACTAACTTTAGTTCATTCTCTGTAGAATCTCAGAACATTGCTATTATTGTGCTAAGCAGCTAAAGACTCATCATTGATAAAAGGGTTCATCATGAAATTACAAACAAATCTAAAAGATGTCCCACTTCATCTTCAAGTGCTGCAATTTATGGATAAGGCATTTTCAAGTCTTTCAAATGGTTGCCTCTGTCTCACTTCAAAACTATACTTAGGGGAGAAATAACACATTCATAGAATCTAGATAGATTCTAATGTATCTGTAAATTCTACACCAGCTAAATCCTTCAAATTGATAAAGCTAGTGTTTCTCAAACATTCATCAGCGCTTATGTTAGGTTACAAGATGATCACTGAAGGAAATACTGTGTCATTACACTCATAATTCATAGGATTTTATCTCCAGCTCTAGGTTAATCTGTTTCCTCAGTCTTCTACCTAGAATGCCAGATAAAAAAATCTGCTGAAAAGCTGTTGAACATTTCACTACTTAAGTTGTTCTCAGGTTTATGATGACTGTGAAACAGTTGCAGTTTTTGTCAACGTCCTGGATCACATGCAAGATCTATGGACCATGGACAAAAGTCTGAATCTAAATTTTCTTGATCTGCTGACAAATTAATGGGTACTTTCTTACTAACAAAATAGTTCAGTGTACCTATTCCAGGAATCTTTAAAACATAGCTATGTACCAGTTACTTGGAAAGAAGTTTTGGAGTAACAAATCATTTATGGATAACTTTAGACTAATTAGTCTGCCATGTCTACAAGGAAATGCTTTGAAAATGTATTAAACATGTTAATATATGATAACATTACACAAAGGGTGGATATAACATAGCATCACCTTTACATTACACTCTTTTGATAAAACTAACCTACTCAGTTTCTACCATTTGGCATGGGAAGTGTAAGATGTTGGACTTCTAGTCAACGTAATCTATCTGGACATGGTGAAAGCCTTTGACAAAGGCTGCATTATGAGATCATGAGTGTATTAATAGAGAAAACATGACATGGTTATGTAATGGTTATGTTACAAAACAGATTGGAAACTGGTTAAGAGATAAGAACTGTAGAACAAAGATATGCAAAGTTACTTCAGATGTTATAGGAATTGACAAGGGGGCTCCGCAAGGGTAATTTCTGGCGCCTTCTTGTTTACTCTAGTTATGTTAAGTTTTCCATCTGTAAGTGAGATATGGATGAACAAATCTGTGGGTCTGTGGTTACATAGGTTTTAGATCACTATATTGTGCAAAGCTGTTGAGATACTTTGGAAAACTGTACACAAAATGTAACTTGGAGTGTAACAGTAATACATTTAAGGTTAAACACTTTGGTAAAGCAAAGCAGAGATATCCCTTTGCTCTAAAAAAACATAATTTTGGAAGACATTGATTACATAAAGGACTTGGGAATTAAAACTGGCTTCTTTACCTATGCAATACTCTAATTTAGGCTGAATTTAACAGCAGTTGTAAGGAAGTGTTATTATGACCTTAAAAATATACTTCAAAGAATATTTAGCAGGAATGCCTGGGTGTTGATTACATAAAACAATGATTAGAGCAGGAACCAAATCTGGAGCTTCAGTCTCTTGTTATGATAGTTTGCATAAGATTCAAAGATGCATCTTTAGGCAGATTCATCATCATCATGTTCTTTCGGCTGTTCCCGTTAGAGGTTGCCACAGCGGATCATCTGCTTCCATTTCTTCCTGTCCTCTGCATCTCGCTCTGTCACACCAACCACCTGCATGTCCTCTCTCACCGCATCCATAAACCTTAACTCAGGCCTTCCTCTTTTCCTGTTACCTGGTAGCTTCACCCTTAGCATCTTTTTCCCAATATACTCAGCATCCCTTTTCAGCACATGCCCAAACCAATGTAATCTTGCCTCTCTGGCTTTGTCTCCAAATCTTCCAACCTGGGCTGACCCTCTAATATACTTATTCCTAATCCTGTCCACCCTTGTTACACCCAGTGCAAATCTTAACATCTTTAGCTCTGCCACATCCAGCTCTAACTCCTGCCTTTTTGTCAGTGCCACTGTCTCCAACCCATATAACACAGCTGGTCTCACTACCCTCTTGTAGACCTTCCCTTTCACTCTTACTGGTACTCGTCTGTCACAAATCACTCCTGACACTCTTCTCCACCCACTCCATCCTGCCTGTACTTTCTTCTTCACCTCTCTTCCATACTCACCATTACTCTGAACTATTGATCCCAAGTATTTAAACTCATCCACCTTCACCACCTCTACTCCTTGCATCTTCACCATTCCTCTATCCTCCCTCTCATTCACACACATATATTCTGTCTTAGTCCTGCTGACCTTCATTCCTCTTATCTCTAGAGCATATCTCCACCTCTCCAGGGTCTCCTCCACCTGTTCCCTACTCTCACTACAGATCACAATGTCATCTGCAAACATCATAGTCCACGGGGACTCCTGTCAGATCTCGTCTGTCAACCTGTCCATCACCACTGCAATAAGAAAGGGCTCAGAGCTGATCCTTGATGTAATCCCACCTCCATCTTAAACGCATCCGTCACTCCCACTGCAGACATCACCGCTGTCACACTACTCTCGTACATATCCTGTACCACTCTTACATACTTCTATGACACTCCCGACTTCCTCATACAATACCACAACTCCTCTCTAGGCACCCTGTCATATGCTTTCTCTAAGTCTACAAAAACACAATGCAACTCCTTCTGAACTTCTCTGTACTTCTCCATCAACACTCTCAGAGCAAATATCGCATGTGTACTGCACTTTCCCAGCATGAAACCATACTGCTGATCACTAATCTTCACATCCCTTCTTAACCTAGCTTCCACTACTCTTTCCCATAACTTCATGCTGCAACTGATCAATTTAATCCCTCTGTAGTTACTACAGCTCTGCACATCACCCTTATTCTTACAAATCGGTACCAAAACACGTTTTCTCCATTCCTCAGGCATCCTCTCACTTTCCAAGATTTCATTAAACAATCTAGTTAGAAACTCCACTGCCATTTCACCTAAATATCTCCAAGCTTCCACAGGTATGTCATCTGGGCCAACAGCCTTTCCATTCTTCATTCTCTTCATAGCTATCCTTACTTCCTCCTTGCTAATCCATTGCACTTCATGATTCACTATCCCCACATCATCCAACCTTCTCTCCCTCTCATTCTCTTCATTCATCAACCCCTCAAAGTACTCTTTCCATCTGCTCAACACACTCTTCTCGCTTGTGAATATGTTTCCCTCATTATCCTTTATCACCTTTACCTGCTGCACATCTTTCCTAGCTTGGTGCCTCTGTTTAGCCAATTGCTACAGGTTCTTTTCTTCCTCCTTAGTGTCCAACCTTTCATACAACTCTTCATATGCCTTATCCTTAGCCTTCGCCACCTCTCTCTTTGCCATGCACCTCATCTCCTTATACTCCTGTCTACTTTCTTCATCTCTCTGACAATCCCACTTCTTCTTTGCCAACCTCTTTCTCTGTATACTCTCCTGTACTTCCTCATTCCACCACCATGTCTCCTTGTTGTCCTTCCTCTGTCCAGATGTCACACCAAGCACATTTCTAGCTGTCTCCCTTACTAGCTCCACTGTAGTTACCCAGCTATTTGGTAACTCTTCACTGCCACCCAGTGCCTGTCTTAACTCTTCCCTGAACTCCACCTCACAATTACCCTTTTTCAATTTCCACCATTTGAACCTTGGTGCTGTCCTTACACTCCTCCTCTTCTTGATCACCAGTTTCATCCTACAAACCATCATCCTATGCTGCCTAACTACACTTTCCCTGATCACCACTTTAAAGTCTCCAATCTCTTTCAAACTGGCCCTCCTACATAAGATATAATTCACCTGTGTGCATCTTCCTCCACTCTTGTATGTCACCCTATACGCCTCCCTCTTGTTAAAATACATATTCACCACAGCCATGTCCATCCTTTTCGCAAAATCCACTACCATCTGACCTTCTGCATTCCTTTGCTTAACACCATACTTACCCATCACTTCCTCATCCCCTCTGCTCCCTTCACCAACATGCCCATTGAAATCTGCTCCAATCACAACTCCCTCACCCTTGAGTACAGTCATCACCACTTCATCCAACTCACACCAACATTTTTCGTTCTCATCCATTGCACACCCAACTTGCAGAGCATATGCACTAACAACATTCATCATTACACCATCAATTTCCAGCTTCATAAACATCACTCTATCCGACACTCTTTTCACCTCCAAAACACTCTTAGCATACTGTTCTTTCAGGATAACTCCTACGCCATTTCTCATCCCATCCACACCATGATAAAACAATTTGAACCCACCTCCGATACACCTAGCCTTACTCCTCTTCCATCTGGTTTCTTGCACACACAATATACCAACTTTCCTCCTGTCTATCATATCGGCTAGCTCTCTCCCTATACCAGTCATACTCCCAACATTCAAAGTTCCGACCCTCACTACCACAGTCCTAGCCTTTCTCCTCTCTTCCTGCCTTTGGCCATGCCTTCCCCCTCTTCTCCTCCTTCAGCCAACAGTAGCCCAATTTCCACCAGCACCCTGTTGGCTAACAGTACTGGTGGCGGTTGTTGTTAACCCGGGCCTCGACCAATCCGGTATGTAAATATTTACTGCTGTCCGCATGAATGATTTGGCAAAGTTTTATGCCGGATGCCCTTCCTGACGCAACCCTCCCCATTTATCCGGGCTTGGGACTGGCACAAAGAAATGCACTGGCTTGTGCATCCCAGATTAAGGGTATTAAAAAGCTTGATTATAGGACTAGACTTGAGAAACTATATTTTACCCCATTAACTATAGGTTGGTCAGAGGAGGCCTTATATTGATATTCAAATGTACACAAAACAATATATTTGGGGCTGCTTTGGGTGTTAATTTATAAGAGCATGCTTTGGTTACTAGAGACAAGAATAAGTTTGTGGAGGTCAAGTTGTTAAAATCAATGCTATTAAGTATGACATTACATCACAGACCTGGTACTTGGTGGAATACTTTACCAAATAATATTAGGGAAAAAAGAGAAATCTTGGTGGGTTTTAAGGAAAGTTTGGATAATTGGCTGGGTGCAAGAGATTATGATCCAACTTCGATAGATGGCAAACTCTTTGAAGGCCTTGCCTAGTTCATTAAATTCATCACATTGCCTAAAGCTTTGAGTTTGTTAATAAAAATATATTGAACAATTGTCTCAATATTAGAAACTAAAACTATATACAGTATCCTAGCTATAGCTTCAGAGCTGTATGTGTGAACAGCCAAAGGCAGTGAGACAGCCCAATGAGACTGCAACTATTGCTGTCAAGAGTGTGCCCCACAGAGCTTCGTGTATGTTTTCTTCAGTTGGCCATCTTTGTGAAAAACAAATGATGACACAATGGCAACTCACATTGCTTAGTATGCTAAAGACATTAGAAACCATATCAGTGGCATAACAGGTAACACATGCACCTTTGGTGCTGCTGTGGGTTTTATTCCCACACCAGGCAGATTGATTACTAACACTGCAGAGCAAAATAAAGGGGTTGCTACACTCCTGAGTGTGTCATCCTTACAATGAGATGTTGAACTGAGGCCCAATCTACTTGAGTTGATGGTAGCTTGGGTAGATGTAAAAGATCCAGTGGTACCTAATAAGAAAAGAAGGGGAAGGTCTCCAAAGCTCTAGTCAAATAAATACCACCTTGGATCTCCCCAGAAAAAAGGCTACTAGCCTAGTGGGACTAACCCGGTCAAGAAAGGATAAATAAATAAATAAATATTACAATCAACTAGTGGTAAAATAGTCTCTGCATTTCCAAACTGGTGTCCTTTCTACAATCCTTACTTTCTGCTGCCATGTTCATTAAATTCATCACAATAAAAGTTTTTGTTGTATGCCAAAAGATGTGTCATTGCATGAGTCAAACTTTACCTAAAAGTATCTGAAAGGGCAGAAGTACCAGAAAAAGCTATATGTTTAGGATGGTTCCCCAACCCTAAATACGTACAGGTTTACTGTAATAAACAATGTTGTGTGAAAGATATAGCCACTTCCCGACCAATATTTCCCTCAGATGATACTAGTTATAGATAATATATATATATATATATATATATATATATATATATATATATATATATATATATATATATATATATCTATATATCTACTTCACAAAAACAAAACCCCATAACACTGAAATCCACAACACCGAGACCACATGCACGAAACCCCATAACACCGAAAACACGCAACCACGTTAAAACAGATACATAACACACACACACACACACACACACACACACACACACACACACACACACACACACACACACACACACACACACACAAATGCACACACACACATACACAACTGCCCCAAACTACCTAAAACAACATTCTACAATACAGATAGGCAGGGTGGCAAGCCCCCCTGCACCCCCCATGCCCCCTTCTTTAATATTCTAACTCCGAGATTGCACAAACAGACACACAAGGCAAACTCACACCCACACATTACAGTCCCTCACACACACACACCACAGTCACAACACACACTTACACAAACCACTAACCCTCAAACATACACTTAAATACATACTTACCTGCACCGCAACACCAGTAGCACAAAATTCAAAATCCCATAATACCGGGATTTTGAATTTCGTGCTTCTGGTCTTTCGGTGCAATGGGGTTTCATTCATGTTGTCTCGGTGATGTGAGTTTTAGTGTTCTGGGATTTTGTTTTTCTGAAGTAGATCCATATATAACACACACACACACACACACACACACACACACACACACACACACACACACACACACACACACACATACATACATACACATATATGCATGCTGCCCTTCTTTATCTGTGCAACACCAAACACCACATTATTGCCAGCCTGAAATCTCTGTGTCACAAGCTGAACAGATTTGTAACTAGTTCTGGATGATTAGGGAATGATTGTGCAATTGTGAAGGACATGTCCTGAACCTCATGACTTTGTAATTTCCATTATACAGAGCTTCCTCACACTCATTAATGTGCAAGAGCCTTGCACAAGTCAGCTTGTGCCTGTTATCAAAAAGACATTTTACCAAATATTGTCTCTTTCTTCTCATGCTTTCTGCTAAAAATTATGTTGTTTTTTGGAATTTTGAAGTCTAGACTCTATTTTCTACATAAATTTGATCTACTTCCTAATGTATTTCCTTCTTCTTCTAAATGCCATTGTTTTTTAATTACCTTCAGATATTTTGAAGCTAGGAAAAAGTTGTCATTTCTGCTTCCTTTCTGAACTACAATGAACATGAGTGCAGCCATGTTCACTTGTATTTGCACTATCCTTCATGTTTGCTAGATTATATGACAGCTCACCCATACTAAGCTGTGGAAGGTCAGTTTTCCCTGAGCCGGACTGCCTGTCTCTGGGACCTCATCATATATATACCTACTTTTACAGTTGTGTCGTGTGGCAACATTGCCAGAGTCGTGCTTTACATTTGTTGTTTTATGTCCTATTATCATCATTGCTATCCTTTGCTCCATTACCAGGCATTGCTCATTTTTCACTGCCCGCATGTGTTTCCTGCTCCTCTTGGATGTTCCCCACTTGTCTGATTAATGTGACCTTGTCAACTTGTATATGAATTCCTGCACTTTGTGGCATCTTCTTATTCCACGTCAGCAGTGTCCTATGTGGGACAGTCTTACCCTGGGATTCATGAAGCTTGCGCCAGGTGCACGCATAGCGTAGGCGTTATAACACCAAATATGGCCGCCGAGCGATTCAGGTACGATCCAATTCCACGTGCACTACCGGCGTTCACCAGATCTGCGCAGCCCCCGGCGTAGGTATGCAAATCACCTCATGTGCAGTGTTGCACCATGCAAATGAAGGCATATAGCGATTCATGAAGTGGTGCAGGCGTAGCGTAAGCCCACAGAAATGTAAACCAAAAAACACAGTTTACATTTTCCCAAACATAACATCGGAGCTATGGAAGACGGCCAGACCCAGGTACACAATGTGAACATATGCCAATGGTGAAATACATAGCCAATGGCATAAAAAAAGATGCAAAACACGTAAATAACAACATTTAATGTCATGTCCACAGTAACAAACAGCAGAACCGCAGGGCATGTGTGCGGAAGCTGTAACATAAAGAAATAATATAAAAATGTCATAAAATCGCAACGTAATAGAAAGCAGGTTTACAGCATAACACACAGTGGTAGGCATGGAACACCACAACCAAGGTGCAAGGGTTGCTAAGGGCTTGCGATAGTGTTCGGCGCGGTAACTATGAATTAGTAGTCAATGCCATGCAAATGAGGCAGATAATACTGAATCGCAAATGTCCCGCCGGAGGAAGGTTGTACCATACAGCGCAGCGGTATAACACTGAGGAGTGGCTCAGAGGAGATACATGACATCAGCAGAGGGGTGTGCCACTGTAGCACTAAGCACATTGGAGCATTGCAAATCTGGCCTGTCCATTGCTAAGCAAAGCTGCAGGATAGGGGTGGGGAGGAATCGTTTAGCTGAGAGCACACATGGTGGCCAAAAGCACATATGTACGAGGATGAAAACGTGCCCGAAACCCAGTAATCGGACACACGCACTGCAAACAATAGCAGAAACAGGAAGGCCAGGGGAAGAAAAGGAAATGCGGAAGTAGGGTAATTGGAGTACTAATGAGCAATCAGCACCAATCAACCCACGAAGGCCAATCGACGGCAGCTGACAAGTACGCTTGCAGAAAAGTGCAAAACAGGATAGGGGAGAGATGTGAATGCAAAGAAAGGAGGGGAGGTATTGGATTGCAAAGATAGGAGACCTGACACAGCAGAGCAAAGCAAACTGACAGCGGACCGGCAGTAGCACACATAACGCAAGATACGCCAGGTCCAGGAAAGCACAAATGAAAGTAGGCTGCAGGATGCACGCCAGAAAATGGTAGGTGCAATGCACAGAAATGTAAAGGGAAGGTCAAGAGGTAATCCACAGCAGGCAAATGTAATTCAACACCAAAAGCACCACAATAGTAGTTCCGGCAGTAAAACACATAACATAACCTGTAGCTACGAACGTACATACACACCCTATGACATCATCGGTGTTCACAGCACAATAGTATAAAGTGTGTAAGCACCCAACACACACCTGTGTATTCCCAAACACCGCACCATAGGTGTAAACACACGGGGAACTTTTAAAATGTACATGTTGGGAGCTGCCATAGCTGTGATTCATCAGCATGTGTTAGAGACTGACGGTGTTGTGGAGGATGATGCCGACAACCACCGCAGGCCTCGGAGGAGAAGGAGAGTGTTCAGACCAAGGGTAACCTACCAGGGGCTATATGATCTGGAGATAGTAGAGCATTACAGGGTGGACAGGGACATCTTACAGCAAATAGTGGAGCTGTGCCGGCCACGCCTGACAACCAGAAACAACAGAGGGGAACCCATACCAGTGGACATGAAGGTATGTGTAAGCCTGCGAATACTGGCCACAGGTACCTTTCAAAGGCCAACTGGAGATATAATGGGTATCTCACAGGCATCAGCATCCAGGGTACTACACCAGTTCCTGGATGCCATGTTACCACATGCCAATAAGCAGATATACTTCCCCAGAACTCAGGAGGAGTTGGCCAGCAATATGCGTCACTTCCACCGTCTGGCACAATACCCAGCGATACTGGATGTGATAGATTGCACTCACATACAAATCAAGTCACCACCCGGTGAGCAGGGTATGCGCTACATAAACCGCAAGGGATTCCACTCCATCAACTGCCAGGTCGTGTGCAATGCCCAGGGCATTATCATGGATGTGTGTGCTGGCAGCCCTGGAAGCTACCATGACTCCCATATCTGGCATGCCTCACAGCTGTATCAGGTATTTGTCAGGGGGGACATCCCACATGGCCATCTCGTGGGGGATGCTGGCTATGCACTGGAGCCGTGGATGATGACTCCCATCAGAAATGCACACACACCCATGCAAGAATGCCATAATGAGGCACACGCACAAACCAGAATCATCATAGAGCGTGTGTTCGGGATGCTGAAATCACGGTTCCGGTGCTTGGATACATCTGGTGGAGCCTTGCAGTACTCTCCAGGCACATGTGCCCACATCATCATAGTCTGTGCCATGCTACATAACATGATCCTGCGGAAGCAGCTGCAGCAGGGACAAAATGGTGAAGGCCCTCATAGCCCACCGCAATTGCCAAGGCCAGTACAGGCACAGAGGGATTCAGACCATGAACACACTGTGCCAGCCCCAGTAGGCAGACGGAGGCATGCCCAATATGCCTACGCCTTGGCAAAGAGAGAACGTATAGCACATACACTGACCATGCAGGCCCCTACGGACTGACACCTCTCCACCTGCACACACAGTAAAATGGATGGCACACAAACATGACCACCTGTAAATTGTAATGTATAGGTGGCCCAATGTGTGACTCCTACATAGGCAGCCCTCAAACATTGTAAACACAACAGCCAGTGCAACACGGAATGCCAACACCTGAACAGTACATGAGTCTTACAGCATATGGTGGTGCTGTGTGCCTGTCACGTTCCCCGCCAGATATAGATATATATATAGATATATATATATATATGTACACATATGCATATATATATAATACAGATAGAAAGGGCAATAGAGGGATATATGGTGATATAGATGGATTCAGCGATATCTGCAAATATGATAGATAGTTCAACGACATTCATAACATCTTGGAGGTACAAATAAATAGGATACCGCCAACCATGGAATGTGTAACATACCGACATGCATAACCACGAGGCTGAAAGACCGACAGAACACAGTACTGGAACAGTACATCCGTGAGTAATAGTATGATGATATGAAGGGATAGTTAGTCACCACTGACGGTGTTGTGGTCCACGTAGGTACTGTGTTCAACTGTGTCTGTGAGTGCCGTAGTCTGTGTAAGTGTGCGTTGAGGGTGCCGTGTGCATTTCTGTGTGACTGTAATGTGTGTGTGTGTGTCCGCAACATGTGTATGTTGGTGCCAAGTCAGAGGCAGACCAGTATGGTAGGTGTGGGTATAGCTAGCCGTAGGCATATGGTTACTACCTCTACCACAGTAGGAGGGACATCCCCACCCTGGGCAGGTGTGTCCTGACATAAAACAGTACAAAGGGCAAATGTCTGAGATGGTAGGACATAAATATGTCCCATATATAATGTAACAGTCGTATTTAATAGTTATGCCTGTATGTAAGAAACTTAAATGTTACATGCAATATGATAAGTATCCAAAGTCACAACAATAGGTATGTAGTGAGGATAAAAGTATGTGCTACCTGTGTACTGACCGTGGCTACGTGTTGGTCTGTAAACACTGCTTTGTGTCCCACAAGTGTCCAACAATGACCATATGATAAGGTGGCAACCCATGGCAAACAGGCTCTTTTAACAACACAACCACAATGACTGCAAATATCTGGGACAGAAATACAAGGGATAGCTGTCACCTACACATATTCCCTGATATATCGCTGCAATTATGGAGGTATACAAGTAGCAAGCTCACCTGCAGATGATATAGAAACCAATTAACAATGGCCCAACGTACAATCCCGTAACATAAATCTACTAACTGTTAGCTCTCTAATCAGGGACGGAGCCCACACACATATATACGGATTATGTAGAAATGCAACGCCCACAAACCGTATATGTTACGTACAACCACCGACATCCCCCACACTAGAAATTAAAGCAATACAAACTGTAATAGCAGCACAAACATCCAGTCAGTCAATTACATCACAATAATACAACAACCACGAAACCATCAAATATTCAAAAAATACACCATAGAAATAAGCAGTCAGAAGGTGAGACAAAGAGAAGCAGCTTTAATCCATCTTATTCATCTGTCCTGGTACCTCGGCAATTCGCCTTCAATGGAACAAACATCCAGATATACACATTCTCTTTTATATACTCATCAATTAAACAATCAATCAATCAATTCATCAGGTATTTAACCCTATCAACGCTGTGACAAATCATCTAACATTCAATTACTATTATATATGAAAATTTAAATACAAAATCTAATTTATCAGAAAATATTAAATATTAAATCTAATTTAATGTAATAATTCATGTTGTTTTAAATTTTACAAATGTATACATATAACATTAAAATGTACATTTAGAAAATTAAATTAAATTAAATACACTCAAAATTTCATTATGATTCAAAGATTCCAGCACACACAAGTCAAATTTCATCCGCTATCTAAATTCATCCCAACAGGAAATAATGTATGGTACCCCATAATCATCCTATGCTCTAACCTATTTAACGCAGTCTTAAAATTTCCTGTACAGAAATGAGGTCTAGCAAGTGCACTAAATACAAAACCCTCAAAGTTACCATTATGCATATTGATAAAATGAGTGGCTACTGGACTATCCATATTTCCCCTCCTAATGTCACCCAAATGCTCCAAAATACGCACCTTCACCTTCCTGGTAGTCTGACCAATGTACCATACAGGCGTGATACAATCACACCCCAAAATGTACACTACACCTGAGGACATACAGTCAAACCTTTCAAATGCCAAATATTTCCTTCCATTTATTTTCATCCCATGCATATTTTTGGTCTTATCACAAACCAAACAACGACCACAACGATACATCCCAACATTTGTATTAGCCAAAGGTTCTAATTTCCTATTTAACATTTCCTTTAAATTAGAATGTCTCTTATAAGAAAAGGTAATATGCTTCGGGAAAAGGGAACCAACTGTTAAATCTTCACACACAACATGCCACAATTCTCTAATAATTTTTTCAGCTATATTAGAGAAACCTGAATATCTAGATACAAAAAATATCTTTTCCAAAGTAGATGTGGTCACAGAATAATTACGGTTATAGTATATGTTCCTCCCTAATGTATGAGTTCTGCACAATCTATACCTTATATCTAGGAGTTTAGTGCTCTCATATCCTCTAGATAAAAGTCTATTAAAGGTTCCATCACATGCCTCTTCCCATAAACCTTTATCTGATGTATTTCTCAAAATCCTCTTAAATTCCCCTTCAGGCAGGGCCTTAATTAAATGTGGAGGATGCATACTACTTGCGTGCAAAAAATTATTAACCGCTGTTGGTTTCCTAAAAGGTTTATATTGAATTAAACTATCTTTCCCCACATAAAATTCCACATCCAAAAAGGAAATGCTATGTGATGAACTTTGTGCAACAAACTTTAGCCCATGATTATTCTGATTCAAGTTTTCCATGAACTGCGTAAATAGAGACATCTCACCCCTACAAATAAAAATTAAATCATCAATATAACGTCTGTAAAACACGTTATTCACAAAAAAAGAATTCTGAAACATAAATTCTTTCTCAAACTCTCCCATGTATATTATTGCATAAGTGGGTGCAAAAGCTGCACCCATGGCAGTCTCTTTTACCTGTAAAAAGAAATCATTCTTCCACATAAAATAATTATGCATCAAACTAAACTCCAATAAATTTAACAAAAACTTAGTACGTGGTCCCTCACCCATCATCCTCTGCATTGCCTCCAGACCCCATCTTATGTTGATATTAGTATATAACGATGTAACATCGACTGTAACCCAATAATATTCCTCCTTCCATTCTACCCCACGCAGAGCTAAACACACATCTTGAGTATTCCTCACATGGGAACAAACTTTTGGAAGATATTTTTTAAAATGGGAATCCAGAAATATGTTAACCCTTTCTACATAGGAGCCAATACCAGAGATGATAGGTCTTCCTGGTGGATTAACCATACTTTTATGAATCTTTGGAATAATGTAAATGTATGGGTGACGGGGCTCCTTAACTAATAGTTTTTTCACATCCTTACTAGTAAAGAAACCCAGCCTTTCTCCTTTTTCCAGCAGTTCACTTAACTCTTCAGAATATTGTTTCAAAGGGTTGTTGTTCAATTTGACATAAGTATCTTCTATTATCAAACTGTTAACAATGCTTTCATATTTTTCAATATTCATCACAACCCAATTACCCCCTTTATCAGCTGGTTTAATGGTAACTTTGTCCAATTTTGTTCTCAACACTTTTAGGACCAACCATTCATCTTTACTCAAGTTAAATACCTTGTCTTTTGTACAAAATTCCTTATATGCCTGTTCAAGTTTAGAGCACACAACATGCTCAAAAGCATTTATAGCCTGCGAATTCTTGGGAGGAGCAAAATTACTATCACCTGAAAAACAAGGAACATCAATATGCCCATAACCCCCCCAAAATTTTCCACTGTACAAAAATTATCTTCTACAAATGGTTCAGATATATTATTAATATCTTCATATCCATCTGACATCATTTCATCATAATCATATGTACTCAAATTTAATAGTACATCATCCAAAGAAACTTTGCTTTCAGTTTCAAGATGTTTTTCTCACTCAGAAAAATAAACCCTTAAGTTTAATTTACGGACAGATCTTTTAACATCCATCATAATATCTGCCAGTGAGGGTAACCTAGTGGGTATAAACTTGGTACCTTTTGACAAAACCTTAAACATGTCTTCAGATAAAATTAAATCAGAAAGGTTCAGTACATTTAAGTCCTTAGTCACTAAAAGGCCATCAGCATTTGCAACATTTTCAAAATTTTCACTAACAGTCCCAGTAACATTTTCAAAAAAAGTTCAGAATCAACATCAATATTATGCATTACACAACATCATTAACATTAACTTTTTGAACGACAATCCCCAATTCCGAATCAGCAACAACATTTTCAACATTTTCAATAACAGTCCCAATAATATTTTCAAAAGAACGTTCAAAAGGAACATTACTATTGTGCATTAAATTAACATCACTAACATTAACGTTTTGAACAACAGTCCCCAGTTCCAAATCAGCATCAACGCTATACTTTGCATTACCATTTTTAACAAAGCGAACGTTACCATTTTGAATAACAGTCCCATCATGGTTTTTCAAAGTTATTCCACAGTCTAAACTAACAGGAACAGAGCGATTGTAATTCAAAAGTGTCTGTTGTTCCAAAGAACATTGAAAGTCTGACTTTAGTTTTTTGAATTACTTGACGAAGCTGAAATATGACTTGTCTTACCCTGGCTCTTCGCGGATCTAGTTTGCACATTAGAAGAGGTCTTCCGATGGCTCTGCTCACCTCTTCGGTTCTCCATACTTCCATCTAGACCTTCTGTTGTGATATTCTCAAAAGAAACGCTCTTACGGCTTCCCTCAGTCTCGACCGAAGAACATGATGACACTTCCTCACTTCCGGTTACGCGTCTCTTAGTATTCTGATGAAAACGACACCCCCTATGTGGCCAGTTGTAAATTTCATTTTTTTCAAAGTCCTTAATATCCCTATTTAACTTAGATTTTTTTTGAGCCATAACGTCATTTTCTACCTTTATCAATTTATCATTGATGTTTTTAAAGTTTAACTGAAAAACAGCAGTTGAAGCCCTGCTGGTAAGGTCATGCTGCAAATCAGTTATTTTTTATGCAAATTATCCATCGACCTTTGGTTTCTTTTTATAAGTATTTTTAGCCAACTTAAGCAGCACTCCTGTGCTGCTTGCCTCCATTCTAGTAACAAGTCATTTTCATCTTCTTTAAAACCACCTGCTGGTAGTTTATCTATCCGCAAACCCCTGGGAGTAATATTTAGTGTTACATATTTTTCTAGTAACTTTGAATCATAAAAAACAGTCATTTCCTTGGACATCAACCATTCTAAACGTGCAAAATCTTCCGAACATGAATCATTAATGTCCAATGTCCATAAATCAGAGGCAGCACACTTTCGCTCCCTCTCCTTCAACAGTTCAGCAAAGGAAAACTTCTCACCACTCTGAACTCCTTCAGAAACAGATTTCTCCATGACAATAATACAACAACCACAAAACCATCAAATATTCAAAAAATACACCATAGAAATAAGCAGTCAGAAGGTGAGACAAAGAGAAGCAGCTTTAATCCATCTTATTCATCCGTCCTGGTACCTCGGCAATTCGCCTTCAATGGAACAAACATCCAGATATACACATTCTCTTTTATATACTCATCAATTAAACAATCAATCAATCAATTCATCAGGTATTTAACCCTATCAACGCTGTGACAAATCATCTAACATTCAATTACTATTATATATGAAAATTTAAATACAAAATCTAATTTATCAGAAAATATTAAATATTAAATCTAATTTAATGTAATAATTCATGTTGTTTTAAATTTTACAAATGTATACATATAACATTAAAATGCACATTTAGAAAATTAAATTAAATACACTCAAAATTTCATTATGATTCAAAGATTCCAGCACACACAAGTCAAATTTCATCCGCTATCTAAATTCATCCCAACAGGAAATAATGTATGGTACCCCATAATCATCATATGCTCTAACCTATTTAATGCCTTAAAATTTCCTGTACAGAAATGAGGTCTAGCAAGTGCACTAAATACAAAACCCTCAATGTTACCATTATGCATATTGATAAAATGAGTGGCTGCAGAACCCTCAACATACCGTGTGAGAGACACACTTAAAGGCGACATGCAAAATTGCAGGCGTTGTATAATGGAACAAACAGCCATGTTACAGGTATTGATTGCAATACTCCATTAACAGACGTCGGGATAACAGGTACACCCACATGTTGAACCAAATACTCTACCTGTCACACACAATCCACGGGGGACATGAATCCAAACTATACTTGTCTCCATGCATAGCAGTTGCAGTTACTCATAACAAAACACAATACAGACCGTCTCCCCGAAAGTAGGGCAAATAGGCAACGCCCAAGTGGAGAATCCAATTATACCCCACTGTCACCGCGTAATTGGCAAATGGAGTAGCTGCACAGCTGATATGTAAGTAATTAGTCACTCAGGAACACCAATTGGTGGGAAGAATCCACATGTTTCAGGTATCGACGTATATAAGGATGATTTGCCAGACATTCAAACCGTATGCTCATACCGAAAAACAGTTGAAACACTGTGAGAGAGATAGAAGAAAGCCGTAATGACAACAAGGTATGTAGAACGCCCGATATGTAAGGTTATGTATAGCATGATCTGTATTAATTAGTTTTACTGTATGTATAGCCTGGTTTGCATTAATTAAACGTGTCCGCAATGCATAAAGTGGGGAAAGGTATTGATGTAGTGATGTCTTGCTGAGCATACTAACGCTTGTAGAATCTGTGCGTCCAGCAGTGGGACACAAGGTACACAGCACAGACACCAGAAGGGATGCTACATGAGGCCATTAAACAGAACAATGCCATACAACCCGCCATTAGTGGTAGGGTATGTCCAACAAGGACGTGCCATAGCAGGGGATAGTATATGTTGATATACTGTCACAGCACGCATGTGTATGGGCAAATAACGTTAATGACATATGTAAGGTGGTCCCGCTGAGCAAGTATGCTTTGCATTATGGGATACTATGTGAAATATGTGTAATGTATAGTATTATAGGTAGATATGACAGATATTCTACACAGCATAACAGGCATATCATGCATACCACAGGTATCGTCTATTGGTATGTACAATAACAGGATACATATGGCCTGTAGGTATGGGACATAGTAATAGCATGATAGCTAATCTAAATGGAAGGGCTACCAAGTAACCATGCACAAAGGACATGTAATAGCTGCACAGGTGCATAGTGGGGTACTATGCAGTCTGTCAAGTCCATGTGTAAGCACAACTACAGTGTTCACACTAGTGGCACTTCTCCAGGGTAGTGTCCTGTGAAGAGCAGAGCCAGGTGTCACCTGCACCACTGCACAGTACAGCCACTGCAGTGATCCCAGGCCTACATGTGTCTCCAAACCACCAAGGGAGGTATCACATGAACAGTGCTACTGAGTGTCCCTGCTTGATGTACAGAGGACTTATGTTCCACAGCATGGTGAGTGTCCTGTTTGGGAATGTAACCCAGAAGCACATCCCACTCATTGTGGTGTGTGTGCACATATCCATGAGCATGTTGCTCACAGTGCCCTCTGCTTATGTTGCGTATGAGGAGTATATCCATCAATAATGTTGTGGACATGGGCCCTGTCTGATCAGCAGAGGTCACCCCTGAGTATGTAGTATGCAAATGTGTACAGATGTGGTGTCCGTAGTGCAGCCGCATATTTAAACTGTCGGAGCTCAGTAAACGTCATGGCATGTTAATGTTGTGGCATGTAAAGCTGTAGCTGTTGTGTAAGGTACACCCTAAATGGGGTGGTGTACCCTTGAATGTGTGTAGATGTCTTGAGTTCAGAGGTACATTGGGTGCCTATGTACCAGTTACACACCTAGTATAGATAGGTGTGGCCACGTAGGAGGATATCCATGCCACAGTGGCAATACGGTAACCACAGGAGTGGGTGCGACATATGTGTGTACTGCAAACATGTACAATGTGATATGTATGTATGGGACTACCATCCATGTGATAGTCAGTGGGTGAATGGTGTGATGCAAAGGTGATGTGCATGCACCTTGTGTCATGCAGCTTGATGCCATGATAGTCATATTATGTATCTGTCACAGCGACACCCATATGGTTGGAGTCAGTATCAGCTGGTGGAGCAATCATGGTGCTTGGTATGTAGGGGTTCTAAAGCTAGGCAGGGAAAGTCCCCTGTGCCAGCCTGTTCCGCAGGGAAGCATATACTTAACATGAGGGGCCCTATGACTGAGGACTGTGGTATGCCAAAGTACCTGACATGTAGTAAGTACTATGGTATGCTGGCCTCACTGTGTGTCCTGTCCATGAGCCACATAGCATAACATCCTGAGACACAGGGTACGATGTGCAGGTGGATGTGTATGTTGTCAATACCAGAATGGGGAATGGTGCTGAAAGGCAATGAGAGGACAATGTAGGATGTGTAGACTCCCGTACCATCAGCAACTGCCCTGGTAACTGTATGAAAGGAATCCACCATGTGTAGGGGCCATGCTCTAGCCTTAACAAGCCCAACCCAGGTGGAAGCAGAGGACGGGAGACCAACAATGTCTCTGAGAATGATGTCCTTGACGATGTGCCCCATAGCCACGCAGAACACTCCAGTCAGGTGTGTAGGACTATAGTCCCACTCGTGCAATGTGGTGCCACCTGTGTGTAGTGTGATAAATGCTGCTATGTGCCATTCAGGGTCTACAATGTCTGAAACAAGGCTATTACTGAATATGGTGGCCTAGTGGGGAGACAAGTAATTCAGAGGTTGGTGGACATCACAGCCTGGGACGTTGAAAGGTGACATGGGGCCAGTGTCCCAGGACACATAGAGTGTAGGTCAGTACTGTGTAGGTGTGACAACAGGGACACCATAATGTTCATGTATGGATTGCGGCCCTGTAGTGAGTGAGAGGGTGTACTGTCAGCATTGAATCCATCCTCCAGCATGCTGCCAACAATACCTGGGTCTGCAATGTTCCTGAGTGACTGTTGTATGTGACAGCAGATGTGGGTGTTGCCATCGAATACTGACATACCACCATAATGCTTGGTGGTACACCCTGGAATGTGTGGCAGTCCCGTTTATGTAGCTAGTCTTGGAGTATGTGATGAAGGACCCTATGGCCCCACCACAGCTGACCAGTGAGCCACCCCACACATGGGAATGTACACCACTGTGCAACAGCCTACACCTGTTGTTGTACATTATATGTCCGTGGAACATGACCACCAGAGTGGCGTCTGTTATCTGGTGTGTACCATCATGGCTCTGTGTGGAATAGCATGATCCATGCAGTTGTGTACATGCTAATTAAGTGCACTGGGGTATGTGTCATCATTTGTATGTGCATTGTCCATCAGCACAGGTGTCATGATGTTAACAACCGCTGTCAGCAGACGTCTGTAGTAGGTGTAGTAGTACACATGTACTGTGTATGCTGTGATGGGTGTGTTTCCAGGATGTGGCTAACAAGGTAGATTAGCATATGTTTGGAATCCACCAATGAGGGGATAACCCCAGGTGTGTAACACCAGTCACATGGTGGTAGTGTTCATGCCAAGGGTAATGTAGGTCTTGGAGGTGGTGTGTATGTGTTGATCCAGCAGAGTGGAGGGTATGACTCATGGACGTGTCGGTACATGAGTGGCTATCCCAGTGAAGTGTGGGGTAGTGTCAGTCACACATCAGTAGTAGCTGAGGCCCACTGTCCACTATACCACCATAGAAGGTATGTTACCCGTGGGGTATGATGTTGACTCTGTCACTTGTTACAATGTGTATAGCGGTCCCAGACACAGTTAGTTGCACGTGGAGCACCTCTGATGCATTGTACTAAGGATGTGTGCAAAACATGGTGGGATATGGGAACCCCTCAGCTGTGGGTGTGCTGGTCCAGGTATGTGCCTGGAAGGTATGGTCCGTCTATAACCTGTCATTGCAGGTGTGCTCTGCAGAGCCTACAGGCAGGTCCCAGTCACTGCAGAGATGTTGGAGTGGTGCATTATAAGGTGTGCCTTGCCTGCGTGCGTCACAGGGGAAGATGCAAGCAATGTGTCACATGACCCCATGTCGTGCATGCCAGTTACCGCCCTGCCGGTGACAGTTATTGGAAACTGTGCAGGACAAGCAGTATAGCAGCAGCAAGAGCCTAGCATGTGAGCTGTACTCCCAGGGCCGACAGGTGCAAATCATCTGTGCCACAGCATTGTGTTTGACCAGGACAGTCATAGCGGACAGATACCACATGCCAGTGGAATGACAATAGGAGCATAGGCAACTGTTGAAGTTACACAGTCGGTCATTGTACAGTGGTATCATGTCTAGATGAATGCAAAATGCTCCCCAGGGCTAGGCCCACACCCTCACGGCTATAAGACTGGTGAGTTATTGCATGTCCCTGCACACATAGTCTGTGAAGTGGCATCACAGGGCAGCCACACTAACATGGCGAATGACAGACATATCGTACCTGGTGAGGTGTGGCATGGGTGCATAGGTTATGTTGCAGAAGCAGTTACCCGACAGCAAGATGTAAGCAACTAACGCCTTGTGTAGCCTGCTGTATGGAACTGCAGTGTGACACCCTACAGAGTCAGCTATGACTGGTGTGTTGTGAATGTTATAACACACTATTGGCTGTATGTGGTGGGCACACATGAGTCTGTGGGATATAAGCTGGTGATGTTGTCTTCCATGATGGGGGCTACCTCTGGTGCCTACAGTGAGTATGGAGACGTACTGCATAGGTTGTCCTTGTAGGTGTGGCCAGTGGTGTAGATTATGTGAGACTATGTGATGGGTGGGGTGTGTTGCGAATGTTACACATCCCCAAATGACTGTCAGGTGTAGTCATGGTTAGCGACAGCATTACCCCCAGCCATAGCTGTCAGCCTCCTGTCCCCAAAATGAGGAACATTAGCCCTCATACAGTGTGACAAATGGGCAAAACGTGGAACACTTACAACTGGCTTACTAACAGCATCAACTAGGAAGGGCATATGATGGCTAAAATAGGCTGGTCTTACGTATAAAACAGATATTCCAATGAATTACTATGATTCTCATCTATCTAGCCATGGCTAGCAGGTAAACTATGTACAACAATGAATGTGTGACAGACTCTTCCAATGTGGAACCTTGAGGAACATGCACCTTTTAGAACCCCAAATGAGGTACGTTCCCCATAATGAGGTACACCTGAGAGCTATGGGCCCAGCACGGCTGCAGACGTGCATCCCCCACAGGCTGTAGTGCCGTATGTTGGGAAGTGAGCATTGAATGTGTACACGAGACAATTGCTCTATTGCCACATGTACGACATATCCCTCATATAGACAGGCAGTAGCACTGGTACGTGACAGTTGGACATTCCTGCATACACAACCATGTCCCACAGGATAT
The DNA here is from genome assembly GCF_019279795.1 of Protopterus annectens. Lineage (NCBI taxonomy): Eukaryota > Metazoa > Chordata > Ceratodontiformes > Protopteridae > Protopterus > Protopterus annectens. Next base: position 1,463,243,710 of record NC_056728.1, read on the forward strand.
GTGCGTTACGTGTGTACAACAGCTGTTGTACCTAAAGCAAGCTGGGAAGTGTAGGACAGCCAGTGTACCTGTGGGAAATGGTGTGGAATGGGCGCTATAGTAATCATTAGCTCATGACATGCTCACATGTTCTGAACAAGTGCCTAGCATGACCATACAATACAGATAGGGTGTTGGATAATATCAACCCACAAGTGGTGATGACAGTCATTTAGGGTGGCACTGCACTATAACCCAGCTGAGTATGGTGTGCATGTCCATGAACCATTAGCACTGTAGATGTTAGCAGTACAGATGTACAAGATAGCACGGATATTTGATTACAAATACCTTTGCATGTCACAGGTGTGTTCCACCAGTGTCCTGTTGACAGACCCACAACTACAAAAGGTGCAAGAGTGACATGCGCACAGCACATCTGTGCCAGATACAGTAGAACAGGGTTAATGTGTTGTACCCCACCCTCATTGTAGCCCATACCACACACACAAATGTTAGGCATCTGTGTATGTAAGGCTGTGAATGGCCATGACCTATCAGTTTAGCTGTGTCAGTGTTGTGAACAACATACAGAATGGGCTGTGTGTGTGAGGTGTGTGACATATGTGCACAGTCTGATGGATGATACCAGCAATGTCACCGCTAGGTGAACATCCCTGTACCCATAAACTGCTACCTAGGCTGTGGTCAACATTATGGACACTGTGTAAGGGATGGTGCTGTGCAGTGCACCCCCAACATGGTGATGTCTCCAGGCCCCTTAGGTAGTCATCTGAGGTACCCATGTCATGTCAGGGTGCCATCCATGAGCACGGAGATCAGTGGCCAGGCATATACAGCACTGTGGTGACCAATATTGGATCACATACCACCTGTAAGGGGTAATGGCTATGCATGGATGTGTGATAACAGCCTTCACAATCCACACCTCCACTATGCAGCATGCCGTCTACCTTGCAAAAGGACATTTGCTACACCATGATGATGGACATGCTACATGTCCATATCCTGATCTATATGACATATGTCATGGACAGCCACCATCCTAATACTAGGATCGCCACAGGCTGGACAGATCCCTGTGCCATATATGTGACATACTCCTGCCATACCATGCAACCCTGTCCATCAAAGCTGCAGATGTCATCCCAGTCATACATGGTGTGATAGCCGCATGGTAGATGTACTATCAACTGACTGGATCAGTAATGTGGCACTGATGCAGCTTGCGGTGGCACAATGGCCATCTGTAACAGCATGGAAACCATGCCCGCACATGCTATGGTTGATGACCATCCCTGCGAATGTCATCTGACTATCCATTGTCCCATGTCTATCACATGTGTAATACAGGCGATCCGTGTCAGGATGTTGAACAGTTTTACAGTGCTGTGTAGATGTATATGGCAAAACACATGCATGTTGGCCATTTTGGGTCAATTCCTGTCTCTTTTCAACCCCCTGCTATAAAGCCCACTTTTGCGCGCTTTCGCGCGTTTTAGCGCGAAGTTGCTCATAGAGCAGCGCCGGTTAATCAAGTTTAAACTATTTCTGGCTCCATAAAGTCTGCTCTTCAATTTTTCCCTTAGAACTGTTCTGCTTGCAATCTAAACAGCCTATACTCTATCTGAAAAGCTCAGCACTTGCTCCTAAAGCATTTTTTATAGAGGTAATGCACTCTTAAACAAAAGAAAGTACTTCATTGACCTAAATTCCCTTGAGTACCCATTTCCCTATAGGTCCTTTCTGACTCAGTTACACAGCAATCTTTTTCACTATTTCTAGCATGTCGAAGGGTCAGTTGCTGGCGTCCTCTCCTGTTCAGCTGGTGAATCTGGGAATCTTGAGACAATGTTACAATTGCCTCATGTACACAGACAACCCTCTCCTCCTCCCAACAAATACAAATATATGTGAGAGATGCAACTACATAGCCAAACTGGAGGCTGAGCTCTCTCAATTCAGTACTGGCAAGACCAGTCAGGAGGAGAAGGTAACCACGCACATCACAAACCCAGTCTCACATAGAACTATCACAACTGCAAACCAAACACATAAACACACAAAAACATACTCGGGCTGATTAAAATCTACCAAAACAACAGAGGCCTCCAAAGCAGACACCCAAGCAACCGCCACCTCAAGACATAGCACATGCAACACATAGTTCACAAAGTCAGTGTGCTAAACAGTCACAGCTCTTAAGGCCAAACAACATGCCAGACACACTTGTAATAGGTGACTCCATAGTCAGACACACTGACATCCCGCTCACCAGACTGAACAAGGAAAAGTTCACAGTAAGCTGCCTGTCGGGAGCTAGAATCCACCACATAACACAAGCACTCAGGTCACTCCACAGCAAGTACAAATATGACTCAATCATTGTACATGCCGGTGTGAACGACCTGAGACATACCTCCCTGGACTACATGAAAAGAGACATAGAGGAGCTCTCTGATTATGTAGCTCAGTCCGGTATGACCCTGACCCTGAGCAGCATTTTACCCTCACCAAGAATGATGCCACAGTACAAAGACAAAATGATCAGTTTAACAATTGGCTTAATTACTGGTGTCATTCTAAGGGGATCCAATGTCTGTCTGCTTGGGATGACATGCTTGACAAGCCACGCTGCTTCGCAAGGGATGGCTTGCACCTGTCACCCCTGGGCTTCCGGATATTGGCCAAGACTCTTGCCACCCCCATAGTGCCTTTTTTAGGCAAGGCTCAAATGACAAACCTACCTCCCTAGAAAACACAAGTGGAAAAAAACTAAGGGTAATGCTGCTCAGTGCCAGAAGTCTAAACCTCAAGATGCATGCCCTCGAAGCCCTCCTCAGTATGGAGAACATCGATGTCTGTGCAGTGACTGAAACCTGGTTCAAGGCTCCTGAGAGCACCCCAGCACTATCAGGTTTTACCTCATATCATGCTTTCCGGCCCCAAAACTTGGACCGAACCACAAAGGAGGGAGTATCCATATTCATCAAAGATACCCACACCTCCAGGTTAGTGGCAATGCACAAAGCATCGGAGACCATCCAGGTGCAACTAACCATAGGCAAAACTGCCTTACAGATTGTAGCATGCTACAGACCACCCTCTCAAACTCAGGAACCCCACTCAGCCTTCCTGAAAACACTATTGAGTATGAATGTCTCCCCAAATACCATCATATTGGGAGACTTCAACTACCCAAACATAGACTGGGAACATTACTCAAGCCCCAACACCCTAGCCCAAAGGTTCCTAGAATTCATAAACTCAAATGCAATGGAACAACACTGGTCACCATTCCCACAAGAGGAGACAATATACTAGACCTGATCATCACAAACATGGGGACAAAATGCTCCACACCGGAAGTATATCCCTCCTTGGTAAGATCAGACCATAAATTAATCTCACTGGAAATCCACATCCTGCCCCCACCCCCTGCACAAAAGACCACAGTGAAGAACTTCTCAAAAGCCAACTTCACACTTCTTAAGACTGAAGTGGTATCCTTCAAGGCCCCTGGGCCAGTGGAAACCACAACCCTCACTGCTGAATCCTTTGCAAATGCCTTCTACGGGCACCTTCAAGAATGCATGGATCATGCAATCCCAAATAAAACCAAGACCCATTCCCCCAAAGGCAGGCACCCGGTCTGGTGGTCCCCAGCCATAAACAAACTCTACAACAGGAGGAGGAAGCTATTACATGACAGAGCAAAATCCCTAAAAGGGAAGGCATCTCTGATCAGTACTAGCAAAAAACTACGATCACTCATAAAATCATCCAAGGCCAACTTTGAGAGAAAAATCACAAAAGACACAAAAGACAATCACAAGGCCTTCTTTAGCTATGTTAGAAACCTGGGTGGAAACTCCCAGATATGCTCAGAGTTAGTCCAAAATGACACAAAATACACTGAACCCACTGACATTGCCAACATTCTGGCAGACAGGTTCAGTGCTAATTTCTCCTCCCCCTCCCCCCCAAAAGGAAAAATAACTATCCCAGCAGAGTGTAGCCTCCCTAACATCTCAGATACCCAGGTGAGAGCCGCCCTCTCTAAAGCTAAAAACACAGAATCAATGGGACCAGACGGTGTCCCAGGCTGTGTGCTACATGAACTCCAAGAGGAACTAAACCCACACATAAGGCTGCTGTTTAATCTTAGCCTTACTACAGGATATGTACCCAAAGAGTGGCGTACGGCAACAGTGGTCCCACTTCACAAAGGCGGTGCTTCTACTGACCCTGGAAATTACCGCCCCATAAGCTTGACGAGCCTGGTCTGCAAAGCTATGGAGAGGATCATTATGGAACTCATAAACAAAGACATTGGGGACCTACAGACATTGGATCCTACCCAATTTGGCTTTGTCAAAGGCAGATCCTGCCTTTTGAACTTGATCGACTTTTTTGAAACAGTCACTAAGGCCATTGATGAGGGTAAGGCATTTCACGCAGCCTACCTTGACCTTGCAAAAGCCTTTGACACAATACCCCACTCGGGCATCATAGACAAACTCACCAGCTTAAATGTAAACCCATATGTCACAAGGTTGGTTGCAAACTGGCTCAAGGACAGAACCCACAGGGTCAGAGTTGCTGGAGCTGTGTCAGACTCTAAGCCAGTCGCGGGCGGTGTCCCACAGGGCTCAGTCCTGGGACCCCTCTTGTTCGGCATTTATTTTTCCGAGGTACAGGCAAACATAGGAGGATTGTGGCTGACAAAGTTTGCAGATGACTGCAAACTGGGCGCCATAATTGATACCCCAGTGGACACAAACATCCTTCAGAGAGGCCACATAGAAATGGATAATTGGTGCCAGAGCCATGGCCTTAAGCTGAACGCCAAAAAATGTATAGTCATACCCTTTGGGAAAAACAAGGTACCCACAAATTACCACATAGGTGGTAATCCATTAAGTACGGAAGCGGTAATCAGGGACCTAGGGACCCAGGTTGACAGTAACCTCTCATTTGACACTCACATTGCCAAAGTGGTTAGGAAGACCTTCTATATTGCCCACCTTATCATGAAGGGTTTCACATCTAGATCAAGAGAGGTCATTGTGCCCCTGTACTCTTCTCTTATCAGGCCAATGATTGAGTACAATGCCCCATTTGGGATGTATCTTACCCGACACCTGCAGCAGTTGGAAAGACCCCAAAAGTTCCTCACCAAGAGGATAAAGGGACTTAAACATATGTCATATGCCCGACTGAAAAAACTCCAGCTCTATTCAGTCGCATACCGCCTACTCATCTGTGCCTGACGTACAAGGCCATGTCCAATCCGGAATTAATGGACATGCTCCACCTCAGTAAATCCAAATCCACCAGAGCCATGAGAGCAAGAGATTTAAACCTCAACACATAAATAAATAGGACGTGCTGGAGGGACAGATTCATAACCCAGAGGTTCCCTACACTCTGGAACAGAATCCCAATCCATGTCAGGCAGAGCCCCTCACTAACTCTATTCAAGAGAAATCTTGACGAGTGGATGGGAGATTGTAGGTTTACCCCGGGGGTCATCTCTGTGTCACTACTAGATAGAGGCACAGTAAACTAAACCCGAAAAGGGTGTAGTATTCTCATCCTAAGGGGTGGTGAAAGCCACACACACTATGGCTAGGCTTATAAATGCCCTAGGGCAGATAGCCTAGTACGAACCTATGAACCTATAAACCTATGTACAGGTGTCCATGCGTATGTGTGAACTGTCACTGCTCAAGTCCATTCCGGCTGTGTCTGTGTTGATATGTGACATATACACAGCATCCAGATCAACAGTAGTACTGTGGACACATCGAGGCATGTGCAGATAGGTAAGAACACAAGTGCAGGCAAATAGACATGCCCACAGCAAGACAGCATTTACATGGAGTATGAACACTGTAATGAGGTGACACACATATCTGGTGATGATATCCAATGCATAATGGGTGTGACATGTGTGACACAAACACGTCAGTCATGTCAGTGTCATGGTGCTTTGCAAAGATAACTGTGCAGATGCAGTAGATGTGATAGAAATGTATGTGCAGCAGTATCTCTGTACATCTCTGAAACTGTGACCTGTCACCATCATTATGTTTTACAGATAATGCCCCGTACATGCCTCCCAGCATACACCCGCCAGGAGGATGATGTCCTCATCCCACAGCTCCATGACAACTATGACTTGTTGTTCAGCCATGTGCCACAGCACGCCCAGCAGCAGGATGCCCTGTGGCAGGATCTACGCAGGAGGGTGAACGATGTCGGTGGCCATAACCGCACCTACCAGCAGGTGCGCAGACACTGCATGGACCTGATATGACATGCAAAACAGTGTGCCACTGCAATCGCCAGGGAACAAGGTGGAACAGGTGGTGGGCCACCAACCCAGCCCCCACTCACACACACCGAGGAGTTACTGGCCAGTCTGGGGACACCCAGGGAACAGCATCCAGAAACACTAGCTGCCATCGTGGAGGTGGGTGTCTCCCAACCAATGAGCCTGGAGTTGCCTGGTAAGTCAGTAATGCACATATGGCTATTATAGCCCATGTAATTGCATGTGTCACTGTACATAATGTGAAGTAACAACATATGCCAGGTATGTGGACACACATGCTGCATACTACAGTATGCTACGTTGTGTATGCACACATGTGCATACTATATGCTGTTACACAGGTGAATGTGTGCACATGCACAGTGCAACCTGTGGCTGTCATACAGTCATGGATAATGTTCATACTGGTGCATCACCCCTATACAGGTACCTCTGGCGTGCCGCACAGACATGGGTCCATTGCAGGTGAGACTGTCATCAGTATCAGGCATGTTACAGTGTAGATCTATTTGCCATGTGGCCAGTTAACACTTGCACACCTGATGTTTGTTCCAGTCACGATATGCAGGTCACACCACCATGCATTCACACACACCACCCGTGTGCAATATATTCACACGTAATGATACACAGACTTGAAACCACAGTACTTGTCATTGCGACATGTGTGGTCAGCTGTGCATACAACGGTGGAGGTGTTCTACAATGGAGGCATATGTAGTATGCATTGGAACAACATGTGTGGTACGCACACAGTACCACAAAGTGAGCTGTGATATGGGCAGCCCACAAGTGTCACCATTGTGTCATATGCCCCTGCATCGGGTGCACACATTGTGATGTGCCACCTGACATGTCCCAGACATGTAGTGTTCTGTCCGCAATATTGTCACACTATCACATGACCTATACCCCACATACCAAACATACAACCCATTGTCTGCATAGACCTGTGGAATGTGACATATCTGACATGTATGGGTGTATGTCATATGGGACCATACAGACATGTGGAGAAGATGCCCATCACACACAATTGGCCACCACATGTGCACACATGGCCATGGGAGATGGCCAGAGACATGTAGCCACACAGTACATGGGATGTGTATACACCCTGTTGCACATTGTCCACACATGGTCCAATTATAGCCTTAGTTGACCGATTATACAGTTGATGTGGTACAGTGGACAACCTAAAAGCCTGTGCACAGCTACTGGAGGTGTCACTGAAGTCTACCATATACGATCTGTCGAACATCATGACTGTGTTGCAGTTATGGCTATGCAATGTGTACATATTATGCATTCTACAGCAACATACATGCCTCATGTTGCCATGCAATGGCACAGTGTCTGTACTTCACACTGTATAGCAATGTAGACAGCTCACACTACCCTCCTGTGCTCATGCACATTTGCTAAACATGCATTCTATCTGTAGGGCATACACACAACACTGCAATGTGAAGCCCATTATTTGCTGTACATGTGTCAGGACACCATTGTGTCAAACATGTATGCATGTTAATGCACATGTCAGCAAATTACATGTCAAGGTCACGTCAGCCATGTGTACTGTTATCCTGTTCTGGGCCACATGGTGTATCATGGGGATGCATGCATACTACCATGATTGTGTGAACTGCATGGCTACTGATATGACACCTGCTTGCTGTAGTGTGCACCCCAAGGAGGTATGCTTACTAACACTATTAATGTCTGAGCTGCATGCCCTCTGCTCTACCGCAGGCATGCTGCATGCCATCTGACAAGTCACATGCATGGTGTGTCTGTGTTTCTGTGTGTGTCTGTGTGTCTGTGTGTCTGTGTGTGTCTGTGTGTCTGTGTGTCTGTGTGTGTGTCTGTGTGTGTGTGGTTGTCTGTGTCTATTGTACTTTACAGTATTTCTTTGCATTCACAGGTGATGTAGGTGCGTTACCCTCCTGCGGTCCATCTGATGTTAGTGTCCCCACAGATACTAGCGGTGATGAACATATGCATGAGGTACAGGCCGGGTTGTCAGGGGCTGAATCTGTGCCAATGGTTACCATCCCAGCTATGTCCCCCTCTTCCCCGCACACAGTTCTGTTGCCAACACATACCGCATCACCGGTGGCCATAGAGGAAAGACAGTCAGCGTCTGTTGGCGTGGAACAGGAATGTGTGGTGGCTAAAGAAGGTGTGTCTACACACCATGGTGTCAGTGTAATGACTGCAGATGTACCACACAGGCATGTGGCCGGTGCTGCTCGTAGGAGGACCTCTGGCAGACATGCACCTGCAGGACAGAGCGCAGCAGCTGGTATCACCAGATGCATGTTCCAGACTGTAATGGCGGCACAGGCATGTGCTGAATGGCAGAACAGAGAAGGGCAGAGGCTGCAGAGGGCTGCTATCCATACCCTAAATGACAACATCCAGGCATTGGCAAATGCTCAACAGCAGATTGCTAATGTTCTGGATAGGCGACTAGGTGAAATGGTCGGAATCCTTGACCAAGGCATGGCAATCCATGAGCGGGAGCTGTCTGTGCTGGAACACCTGGTAGGAGTGAGGTGTAGGCCACGTGGACGTAGGCCAGCAACACCAGCTAGTGTAGGTCAACGTGAGCATGCCACCTCACATACCCACTCCCATAGTGCCGGTAGCAGTAGCAGTGCAGCTGCTGCTGCGCTGTCAACAACAGGACATAGCAGGCCACATGGTCGTGGCCCTGGACGGTCTCAGCGGGGACACGTTTCCAGCGGACATGTGTCGTCGGACAGTAGCCACTCTGTACCTCCACCTGGTAGTGCCCATGCAACCCCAGGCAGGCACAGGTCACGTGGCCATGGACGGACACAGTGAGCTGTACAACCTGCACTGTACAATCTGGGGCTGTCAATTATACCCCGTGTAGGCATCACAAAGGGCAGAACTGTGTACACACATACACACACACAGCAAACACAACTGTAGGGCTCCACAACATCCACATGCATTCTGCACAGACATGTCAAGTCAACTCACTCGCCCTTACACACACACATGATGTTATCCATTGGTGCAGCCTATGCCCCTGGCAAACATATCACCCTGTGCATATGATGAAGTCTGTGCCGCATCCCTGTCATCCACACCATCGGTGCAGGGTTATGCACAAATATTCTGATGTACAGGGTGAACAGCATAGTGAGAGGTGTATGTAATAGCTGTGTATGCATAGTGAGGGATGTGTATGTTGCAGTGGTTGTGTGCAGCCTATGCCCCTGGCAAACATATCACCCTGTGCATATGATGAAGCCTGTGCCGCATCCCTGTCATCCACACCATTGGTGCAGGTTTATGCACAAATATTCTGATGCACAGGGTGAACAGCATAGTGAGAGGTGTATGTAATACCTGTGTATGCATAATGAGGGATGTGTATGTTGCAGTGGTTGTGTGCAGCCTATGCCCCTGGCAAACATATCACCCTGTGGATATGATGAAGCCTGTGCTGCATCCCTGTCATCCACACCATCGGTGCAGGGTTATGCACAAATATTCTGATGCACAGGGTGAACAGCATAGTGAGAGGTGTATGTAATACCTGTGTATGCATAGTGAGGGATGTGTATGTTGCAGTGGTTGTGTGTGAATACTGAGTTGTGTATGTGACATAGGTTGTGTACTGTCGACATGCACCAGTCACACCATGTAGTGCAGGTGCAGCATGCATTGTGATGTGTTCATGGTATGTGTCTCGGTTACATCTGTAGCACCATGTTGGTTGCGATACCCTGGTTCCCTCCTATGGTGTACTTGCATGTGCCTACAGGTAGCAGTGTCTGCAGTCCCCCATGTGTAACTGTGGAGTACACACAGGCACGTCTTGCAATATCAGCATGCTACATGTACCTTCATCCTGACTGTTGGACACACAAACATGACACAGATGTCCGCACATATACTGCACCTGACGCATGTGGTCGGTGTCACAGGCTACACTGGACAGAGACGTGACATACATAGCAGGACACATTACAGGTATGGCGACATGGTGCAGGGGTTGTACACAGCGGCCTGGCCAATGATGATGTGAGGTGTCACTTGGTAGTTGGAGGCCACACTGTGCAGCAGTAGGACCCTGTAACAGTACGTGAACATGGCCACAGTCACGGGGTGTACACCACTATAATGCATACCCCATAGTGTGCAGCTGGGGACCCTTGATTTTGTGGTCATCACCCTCACAGTACTATGCACCCACATGATGTGTCACAGAGAAGGGACATGCACAGGTAGCCAGTATGGCTGGGACCTATGGCATCAACAGGGTTGTGCAATGCATCACCATTACAGGTTAGTCAACACGTGGGGCCAGTGATAATTTCCCACCGTATATTACCATACACACTCACACCAAGCACCAGACATACATACAGACACACACACACTGTGGTGACCACACATGTGTATACGGACAGCCGATGTGTGTGATGCACCTCACCGGCGAACGTCATGCTTCCCACACTGACGTATGTACAGTTCTTTACAATGGTGTACAGGGATGTGTAGCAACTGGGACATATTCCCCATGATATGTGGCATCCCTGGTCACACATTCGGACACACATGGCAGTGCTGGGAATAATACACCAGCCATATGATGACACGTTTGATGGACATGCAGCGGTATTGATTGCATTATGTGTACCAACACTATATCTGGCAAATGTGCTGCTATATACACACGAGAGGGTGTAGGTGTTACAGGTGCCATATGACATATAGTTGTTAACACCTGACCGCTGTGTATGCATTATGTCAGCACCGTCACATAACAGCGACATAGCGTACAGTTAGCACATGGCATGATAGGATGGTGTGTGACACAACTGTGAGCCACCCCCTGCACACATACATCTAGTCAGGTGGTTCACCACGTTATGTACACACATCCCTCCATACGTGCTGTTTGTATGTCACCGTATACAGATGTCAATGATGGGTCTGCATTGCGTCTGCATGTCGTAGGTAGGTGCAACTATGTTACGGACATCAGCCACTGCACATGCATGTTTGCTGCATGCACAGTACAGATGTCACATGTGTCTCCTGTTGCCATGTTTGTATGCATTGCTATTGTTGGGCATGTGTGTTGACATACATAACACATGGACCATGGTATGATATCACGGGTGTCACAGGCGACCAGTACAAGGGTATGTGTCCCAGTCAACACTGCTACCCCCTGTAGTGTGACCATTCAGCAGACATGGGCCCACATTCAATTTGCGTGTGTAGCACTGATTAGGCCAGTGTTATGCACGAGGTACATCAAAGGCCATGTATGTATGTGTTGTGTGTGCAGTCCATGCACACATCCACACAATCACATGTATGACATACCCAGACGTGTGTTCATTGGTGTACAGCAACAGTCAGGTGTCACAGCTGTGTAAGGGCCATGGTATGTCTTGAGCCGACCTGTTCATGTATACTGGTATCATTGCAATGCATAACACCTGTTGGATCCCTGTTGGTATGTGTGTACTCTGCACAGCTAGTGTACACCGCTGTACAGCCCAGTGGTCATGTGTCACATGGTGTTGTTGGACCGTAAGGCTGTGTAGTGCTGCACCAACGACATGGTGCTGACTTGACAGCTACAGTGTACACTGCAGTGTGTACATGTGTGACCTGCACCTGTGACAGCTGTGATGGCAGCTGTGTGTGTACAGGTCACTGCATGTGTGACCGCCCTGTGCGTGAGGGCAGTTATACCTTACTGTGCCCTTCTGTGTGTACACTCCATCTGCATGCAAGATTGCCCTTTGCAACAGCTGTGTGAGCATGCCCAGTATGCCATTGTGTAGATGGACACACAGTACATTCCACACTGCGCCCCTCCATAATTAGACTCCGTGTGCATGCAAGATGGCCCTTTGCAACAGCTAAGTGTGTGAGCATGCCCAGTACGTCGTTGTGTAGATGGACGCACAGTACATTCCACACTGCGCCCTTCTGTGATTAGACTCCATGTGCATGCAAGATGGCCCTTTGCAAATGCTAAGTGTGTGAGCATGCCCAGTACACCGTTGTGTAGATGGACACACAGTACATTCCACACTACGCCCTTCCGTGATTAGACTCCGTGTGCATGCAAGTTGGCCTTTTGCAACAGCTAAGTGTGTGAGCATGCCCAGTACACCATTGTGTAGATGGACACACAGTACATTCCAAACAGACGTGTGATACTAAGCCTGTGGGCATGGCCATTGACATTCTGTATAGCCATGGTGGTCATCCAGGCACCAGATGTTCAATTTCAATGTCACGATGGATGCCTACATTGAACACACTTGTTGCTCTCTTGAAGGGTGTACTGTCTGTGGTGCATCCCATATCTATTCAGTGTTGTTGTGCTCCGTAGATATTTAGTTGGCCCGTTGACAGCACTGGCGTGTTTGTGTATGTCTACCTTGGGACGGTAATATACTTTCAGACCGCTCACTCTCTAAACATTCCCTATCGGCATCTTTGCCTCTGCAGATGATGTCACCCACCTAGAAGTATGCCTCTGGGAGTGCTGTGTTCATTAATCTCGGTAGCGCGTTCTGTAAATGCGTAATGCTGTAGTGTGTTAGAGTAGGTAGGTGTGTGTTCAACTCCCGGCCTTTCCAAGTGTGTGTGTGTGTGTGTGTGTTTCCAGCTGCCTGGGGATACAGTAAAGCTTTTAGATGCCTCACAACACATACATTCCCTATCGGCATCTTTGCCTTTGCGGATGATGTCACCCACCTAGATGTATGCCTCTGGGAGTGCTGTGTTCAGTAATCTCGGTAGCACGTTCTGTAAATGCGTAATGCTGTAATGTGTTAGAGTAGGTAGGTGTGTGTTCAACTCCCGGCCCTTCCAAGTGTGTGTGTGTGTGTGTGTGTGTGTGTGTGTGTGTGTGTTTCCAGCTGCCTGGGGACACAGTAAAGCTTTTAGATGCCTCACAACACATACATTCCCTATCGGCGTCTTTGCTATTGCGGATGATGTCACCCACCTAGAAGTATGCCTCTGGGAGTGCTGTGTTCAGTAATCTTGGTAGCGCATTCTGTAAATGCGTAATGCTGTAGTGTGTTAGAGTAGGTAGGTGTGTGTTCAACTCCCGGCCCTTCCAAGTGTGTGTGTGTGTGTGTTTCCAGCTGCCTGGGGACACAGTAAAGCTTTTAGATGCCTCGCAACACATACATTCCCTATCGGCGTCTTTGCCTTTGCGGATGATGTCACCCACCTAGAAGTATGTCTCTGGGAGTGCTGTGTTCAGTAATCTCGGTAGCGCGTTCTGTAAATGCGTAATGCTGTAGTGTGTTAGAGTAGGTAGGTGTGTGTTCAACTCCCGGCCCTTCCAAGTGTGTGTGTGTTTCCAGCTGCCTGGGGACACAGTAATGCTTTTAGATGCCTCACAACAAATACATTCCCTATCGGCGTCTTTGCCTTTGCGGATGATGTCACCCACCTAGAAGTATGCCTCTGGGAGTGCTGTGTTCAGTAATCTCAGTAGCGCGTTCTGTAAATGCGTAATGCTGTAGTGTGTTAGAGTAGGTAGGTGTGTGTTCAACTCCCAGCCCTGCCAAGTGTGTGTGTGTGTGTGTGTATGTGTGCATGTGCCCATCTGCCTGGGGACTCAGGTTATGCTTTTAGACACTTCGCAACACAGATGTATCCTGCTGACGTCTTTGTCTTTGCCGATGTTGACACGCACCTAGTAGAATGCCTCTGTGTCTGTTGTGTTTAGTAATCTCGGTAGCGTGTTCTGTAAATGTGTCATGCTGTAGTGTGATAGGGTAGTCATGTGTAGGTTTGATTACCAGCCCTGCCACATGTGTGTGTGTATGTCTGTATCTCTCTCTCTCTCTCTATATATATATATATATATATAAAATCTATTTTCTGCCCATAACTCTGCTCTTGCATGGACAGCTGACTGTTTCATGTATCGCATATTTGCATAGCTTTCACATACCAATGGGGTATGTTGCAACTCCCAACATTGTCCATGCAACGTCCGTGTTACAGGCGGTGTTACACGCCCTTACAGGCGTTTGCTGTATATCTTGGCAGACATCTATCCTTGCTGTACTCTCACTGTACTCGTACACGCCGGAGGCTTCATGTATCATGGCTTAGTTTTGATGTGGGTATGTCTATTTGTGCTGCGTGCATGGCTCTGGGTATGTCCCACTATCATCATTTGTAAAGGTGACAGCCCTATAGGTTCTTCATGTAGACTTCTGTGTCATTTGACATGTCAGCACATACCTGCGGACAGTACTGCACGTCCTACTGCAGCGCATTTCATACCTTCTGCGTTATCTTGCAGTCGATATTGCTGTTTCCTCACACATGGATCTGTTTCTGTTCATACCACTCCACCTCCTAAAGCAAGTTGCTGGACAAGGCCTTATCTGATAGTTGGACACATAGGGGCAGTATTGACATGTTGCTCTTACAAACGTAGATAGTTGACACAATAATAGGTTTTGCATTAGTATGGCTTTTCTGTCGGATTTGGTGTCTTACTCACATGTTTGTCATTATTTCATGTCTTCAGTTATTATGAAAGTGCCAGAATGTTACTGTTGTTACGTGGAACACACCAAACATATGAGGCAGAACTCTGCACATTCTGTGTAAATCTGTACAGTTGCGGAGTATGTGTCTGTAACAAAATATCAACTTTCTGACACCAATACACACGCTGTATGGCGGCATCACAGGCCACATGCCATTACATTTATATTGCAGGACACACCCACCCAGACAGTTGTATTCCTCACACAGGCCAACAGCTGCTTATCCACACTAATTGGTCTATCATGTACCGTATGTGTGCGCCGGTATTTGCGCTTTCCATCAGTGGCAGAGCTCACGTACGTGTCTGGGGGACTGGACATTGTTACAGTGACACTGCATGACACCCTGAGGGACACATTACTTTTGTGTCTATTAACCTTCCACATTGACATTCACAGGGCATACGTTGTCATTCACAGTTGTCGGAGTACATGTGTGTGTCTTGTACATGTTTTCTCATTTGTCCTGATGTCTTTCTTCTCACCTGTCCACCTAGTATCACTAGTTCTGTACATGTATTTTGGACAGGTTACCTTCATACCCCTAACCTGTACACATTATGGGTAAACGCCCTGATGTTTGACCTTGTTACATTTGTCATAGTGATGTGCCTTTCTGGTAAATTGCTGGCAAGGCATTACGGACTGTGCGGTAGATAATAGTGACTGACATTTCCATTACATGATTAGTAACACTCATAACATCCGTATTCATGGGTACGCCAGTATTCTCACAACGGTCTGACTCTGTCTGGGGTATATCTAATATAGTCCCTATTTGTATTTCATGTACTATGCCTTAGTGCAGCTGTGTTATTCTGACAGTTTGCCAGTTATGGGTACCATCTTGGTCGTACGCATGTCCATCCATGATAATCGCCTACATGACACTGATATAGGGCCCTACATATTGCCAAAATGGTTTCCGCAATATCCAGTGGATGGTTTGCCCCATTATTGAGAATATAGGCGTGTGCTATACCCACATCACTCCCACGGGGCGGGCCTACGAAATCCCTGCCAAATAACACCTAGGCCCATTTCTGCATACCCATGATTCCCATACCTGACAACCCTCTACAGTACCCATTACCCATGTTTAATGTGTGCGGTACTGAAGTGTGGAGACACTTATATGCACTCCCCACTCTCTGGATATCAGTTCGTATGTCATACATTCTATCGACACATGTGTCATCACCCTTGCACCTGATACTGTTGCATGTACAGCTATTTCGTATTTGCTGCGGTCACTTGTTTTGCGTCAATGTCGGTTGACACTACGTAAGATTCAATTTTTGGAGTCCTGCAATGGACACCTATCTGCATGTTTAAAGTGTAGAACCTGCTGGACTGTCACTTTCTGGCCAATGGTTTGGAATGCTGCAGTTTATTCACCTTTCCTGCATGTCTGTTTGTCTACCCATATTAGATATAACGTCGCCTATTTATGTACATATGTCATATCTACGGGACATAAGTCTGTTGTGTATACATATATACATGTACAATCCTCATTTCATAACTTGCTTTGGTTTACGTCTGTGGATTATGTGTATACACATATATCTATATCCATACCATACCTTTCCACTATACAGATTGTCGCAGAGTGTACAGCTGCTTGCCCCTTTATCTTCGCTGTGTTTTAAATAAACCTGTGTCTATCTGGCAATGTCGTGGAATTTCATTTGAGATTTATAGTGGGGATTTCTGGCAAGCAGTTCAGGTTACGACTGCATACCCTTCAGAGAATCCATGCTACTGACACACCCATTATTCTATCCACTTTCTATGTTTGTTCTGGCACATATCTGGTGTTTGTCCCTATTTGTACTGGTAGTTTGCATGGCTTTGTCTGGTTTCATACTTTATGAGGTTAACAGGTTTGAGCCATGTATAACTAACATGGGGGAAACAGCATTCATTTACTATGCTGTGAGCGGATCACACACGCACAGGCACACTTGCATTTCCTTATTGTGGGTTACGCGCAGGTGCGCATGCATATCCTTATTGTGGGTTACATATGTTTACTACATCTTTGTGCTTACGTGGGCTTTATTACTTGTGACAGTACCAGTAATTATCTGTAATACAGTTAACGGACGTTTGCGAAACACACATTCACCTTTACATATTTAACTGTCTGTACAGCACAGACGCATTCATTACACTTTCACATTATATGTGCTGTAGTCGTTGTTCAACCGGGACTGCATTCACGTTGGCCAGATGCTGTAACCACTATACGTTTGGTGTTCTGACTCATTTATATGCATACCCATAGTACATAGCTACATTAACATATGCCTCACCGCTTCACTTACGTCACAGGCATCCATTCTCCTGCTGGGAAAAATGCGGTACTACATGTTACACATTCCCTATTCCCTACTGCTCTGGACCCACGCTGCATATTTCATCACTGCAGGGATATTCAGAACCCAAAGGCTTATTGTCCTGACACATACAGGTCTTTAATTGTCAGGGTGTTCATGATCTGGGTTTAGGCTTTTCTGCCTGGTGAATGGAACTGCCCTGACCGTGTTCAAATGTCAGACAAAGCACATGGACAGGGTTTGTCCATTTTAAACATTTAATCTGTGTTTACAGACACAGGTGTTTGGGCACCTGTCAGCAGCTTATGATGTTGGCAATACATAATATGGGTGGGGGCGGTTACGATACATAATCCACGGTGAGTGGTGTTCCCATTCACATTTGACTATTCCTGTATTCATTCTTACGAGGGTTATTATTTTGCACATGACTTAACTATGAATTAACTACGGGTATGCAGTAGTACAGTCAACATATGTGACGGCTTGTTACAGTATATATGTACGGACCTCTGTAATACTGGGGACTACCCCACATCCTTCTCAACATTTCCTGCTTATGTACATACTATTATTCCGTGAACTTTCGAAGCTTGTGAGAGCAGTAATTACATCTGTCCCTATTTGTCCACCCATCCTTTTAGGCTTTGTCCAGGTTTTGTTGCTGTAATAGGTTGAGAGGTGGTGTCGGTATGTGATTGAGTTGAATATATACTGTCGATAATTCAGTGGGGAGTAGGGTTACCACTTGTTCCTCTTTGCGAGGGGAGGTCCCACTTTGGACAGTTGTGTCCTGCGACAACACCTAAGACATGGCAAATGTCCTGTGATTTTAAGACAATAATATATTTCTTCATTTCTGTACTAGTTGCATGATACAGATATTTTGTATCTGGTACACATAACTATTATTTGGGATAGCATAAGCTATTCAAATGCTATGGCATTAGCTTTTATCGTGGCATACACATGTAATTCTGTACTTTGCACAGGCCGGGGGTATGTTTTTTCCTGCAAATTCTCACATTTCTACAAGGGATGTCCCACCTTGGCCATCTGAACAGGTGGCAACCCTAGTGGGGTGACCTGCATGGTGGACAGCTGTTCCATTCTGCGTAGTATGAATTGCATGTCTGTGTAGAAACTGAACAGTACCGTGACTACACATACATGTTTTGCCCAGATGTGTACAGTAATGGACACCGTGGCGTGTAAACAACTCTGAGGTTGGGAGGGTGGCCTAATGGTTAATGTGTTTGCCTTACAAACACAAGGTACAGGGTTTGAATCTCACAGGGGATAACTGGCTAGGCTTAAAATGGCTCACAAGGGCAGTTAGCCTAATACTAACCTATGAACCTATGAACCTATGAACAGGTTACTTATCCCACGCGGGATGTACACACATTTTGCCGTAACATTAACGCGTGGGCATTTGGATTTACGTACCTGTGATGGGATGTTTACAAACGTGGGATACATATTTGCAATCCGGACACTGCCTAGGATGATACTTCCTACTACATATGGGGAATACCCGCTATGTGTAGGTGTACGGATGCGCAAGGCTGGTAGCTGGATTTGGTGGACATTCGGACATGGGTGCGGGTTATGTGCTATACAGGGGTTGTTGCATATTGCATTTGCATGCATGGGTTCTACTTTTGGATATCCCGGTTCCGCATATAGCATCCTATGTGCATGTGACGGTTACGTCCCTGTTCATGTGTATAGCACATTTTAATATACATATGTTTGTGTGTGTTTGGTATACAATATGGACTGTCAGGTTTCTTTACGGTTGTTATATAGCCACAACTGCCCTGCTGTGTACTATCACTACCACTGTGGGACTGCTGGTGACCATACCCATGGGGCTAGATGTGTGTATTGGCGGCGCGCTGACATGATGCGCTTCACTTCCACTGGGTATAACTTCTGACAGTGCAGTACATTACGGACTCACGATTTTAAATGTCATTTGTTCCATGGACGGAAACTCATATTATGTTGCGTGCATTTCTGTTTGGTTCTCAATTTTGTGTGGCCGGAAACTGTCTTGCATGCTTTGCATATGTTTCATTATCCACGGACACTGATAGGTGCGATTACTATTGCAGGCAGGCTATAATATTCAGCAGTTTAGGTTGCTCATCGCCAGCCGACACTGACACGCCTCAGGGCGCAGCTTAGTAATGCCCCATGCACTCGCGCACGTGTCCTATGCACGTGGATGTGGTAGCGGTGCACCTTCATTAATATGCATATGGCGCTACTACACCATTTATGCACCACACGGCCGGCGCAGGCCTTACACCGTCCTTGCGCCGGGCTTCATGAATCTGAAGGATACTCACCCTACTGTAATCCATTGGCATCACTTCCCCCAAACAGTTATTATCCATTACACAAAAATTACTCCCATTGTACCAAAAAAGGCATATATTTTCTGTATGGGCTTTATAGCAGATGTGGCTATGTACATGTATGTACACACACACACACACACACACACACACACACACACACACACACACACACACACACACACACAAACACACATATATATCTACAAATACATAATTGCATATCACTTTATTGGCCATGTCACAATTGCATAACACTGTGTAATAACAAGAATGCATACATGTGTACATGTGTATGTGTGTGTGTGTGTGTGTGTGTGTGTGTGTGTGTGTGTGTGTGTGTGTATATATATATATATATATATATATATATATATATATATATATAGAGAGAGAGAGAGAGAGGGGGGGGGTGTTTGGTGCCAGCCCACCTATCACTTGCAGGTGTGAGAAGCTGCTCGATACAAAAATAAAAATAAATATTTTATATATATGGGTTGTTTTTTTTTTTTACTTTTCTTGTTCTTGTATTTTATTTTACTACAATGACGACAAAACAAACCAAACCGATAATTCAGTAAAGCGAGGTCCTTGTCAAAAAGCAGACTCAGCACAGATACTGCCTTAACGTGTTTATTAAAACAAAAACGTTTTCACCACGGCAATCCGCGGCTTCTTCAGAGAATACAACAGACAATCCTAAACTCCGTTTAAAAATCAAAGAAGAGGAAATGACATCATCAAACTTCCTCAAAGCAGCATCAACATTGTTAAAAACATTTAAACTCTTAAAATAACAGCCTTGTTAAAAATACCGATGTCGTAATCATCACTGTTACTTAATACAATACCTTCAAACCGTATTTTAAAAACACAAAACAGACATCCTGTCCAAATGTCAAGTTGGAAAAGTATATTAGTAAAAGTGTGACATCTTTTTAATTGTGTGTTGACTGTCACTGTCACAAACCCAATCAAATTCCCTATGGCAACAACCACAAGGTGTATGTATTGTATTTTGAAGGGTATATACATATGTATTTCTTGTTAAAAAACCCCAAGGTTAAACCTGACCCTAAGTAAACAAGTTTACCGAGGCATTTTCTACTAATTAATCCCATATCTACTCCTGTTCTGTATGCAAAATTTTGTTTACCACTCATTACAAACATACGATCTAAGAAGATTTCATCTGTTTTTTATGCTATTCTTCACAAGTTACCAAAAATGATCACCTAAGGTAACTTTTAAGTTTTAAAACAGGGGCTATGTTACAGTTACTATTTAATCCTGGGTCCCTAAATGCATCCAGGCGTAACTGCCATTCAAGCTCCCTGTTTTCTAAAATCAATGAAAATGGACCTCCCCTAGTTTTAATTGGTACACAATCGATAGCCATAAATTGAAAACTGTGACCAGGGTTGGAAACTATATGCTTCGCCAGGGCATTGTCACACTTGCTGTTTTTTATGGCATACAGATGTTCGTATATTCGGTCCCTTAAACGCCGATCCGTTTTACCAATGTAAAACGCATCACAACAATTACACATAGCGGTGTAGATAATAGATTTGCTCTCACAATTTAGGGTAAAGCATATCCGATACTTCCTGTCCCTGATCGTAAATGTTTCACCTGTTCTCACCTCATGGCAATACCTACAAAAGCCACATTTAAACATCCCATTTCGCTTATAAAAAGAATTTGGGGATATCTCTCTTTGTAGTAGTTCCTTCAAATTATTTGATCTCTTGAAAATGAATCTTGGTTTACTACCTAATTTGTCTGCTAAATATGAATTTGTAGATATCAAATGCCAATTTTTATGTATTATGGCCAGGATACCCTTAGAGTTCCTACTAAATGTAGTAATGAAACTCAGAGAGTAGTCTATTTCTTCACCCGCTTGGCGATAGTCCCTACCTCATTACAATCTGAATCACTTCCCATTAATATTGCATTAATGGGTGGGTCATAGTTATGGACCTACATTGGAGTAATAGCGGTTTATAAAAGCCGCTAGTCCTTTTTCTAGTGACCTCCCCTATCAAATCACATAACATTTCGTCAGGGTAACCCGATTTCTGAACATTGTTCTTAACAGTTCACATTCCTTGTCGAAGTCTGCCATGGTACTACACATTCTTCCAGCCCTCACCAATTGTCCTTTGACAATAGATCTTTTCTGTTTGTGTGGGTGGAAACTGGAAAAATGTAGAAATGCATTACAATATGTGTGTTTTCTAAACACTGTTGACGTTAAACATTGACCTATGATGTCCTTTTCTAGTTTAACGTCAAGGTAATCAATGCCGGTTGAAAATTTTGATGTGAATCTTAAGAACTCAGTGGTTGAGTTCATAATGTCCACAAAGCTGTACCTTCCAGTTGGTACCCTAAACAAAATGAAAATGTCATCCAGGAATCGTGTGTAATAGATAACAGGCTCCATTAAGCCTGGGATCTTCTTTAAGATGTTGGTTTCCCAATATCCCATAACATAATTGGCTACCCCACCCCCACATGGGAGCCATCGCCACACCACATTTTTGAAGAAAGAAGTCGTAACATAAAATGGTTAGACGTTAGAACAATATCTAACAATTCTGTTACAAGGTCTACTTCTAATCTAGAAGCACCAAGTTCTTTAAGCATAGACCCTGTCCATTCAACCGCCTCCTGGTGTGGAATGGAGGTATATAGATCAATGACATCAATGGTCAAAAAATTGTTGTTATCATTATACACGATTCCATTAATATTCTCAAGAAAGGACCAAGAGTCTTTACAAAGACTAGTGATTCCTTTTATGTACTTGTCTAGAATTTTTGTAATAAGTTTTGAACAGGGATAAGTGATCGAGGACCTACCATCAATCAGTGCTCTCATAGGGGGGTCATGGATATTTTTATGGATTTTAGGGATCCCGAACATGGCAGGAATTTTAGGACAATTAATGTCAATGTAATTGTATAAATTAATATCTATTTTTCCTGCCAGGAACAGGTCCCTAAAATAACCTCTTATCTTTGCCTGTTCGCTTATTAAAACCTGACAAGGGTGGGGGCCTTGTCCTTTTCGATAACATAACATACAATGAAAAAATGGCCAAAGTTTTGGATACAGATGCGTATGAGAGATCATCAAGAAGTGAGGTTAATGGTAGTATTAGAAAGATAAAAGGTTATTTTAGGGACCTGTTCCTGGCAGGAAAAATAGATATTAATTTATACAATTACATTAACATTAATTGCCCCAAAATTCCTGCCATGTTCGGGATCCCTAAAATCCATAAAAATATCCATGACCCCCCTATGAGAGCACTGATTGATGGTAGGTCCTCGATCACTTATCCCTGTTCAAAACTTATTACAAAAATTCTAGACAAGTACATAAAAGGAATCACTAGTCTTTGTAAAGACTCTTGGTCCTTTCTTGAGAATATTAATGGAATCGTGTATAATGATAACAACAATTTTTTGACCATTGATGTCATTGATCTATATACCTCCATTCCACACCAGGAGGCGGTTGAATGGACAGGGTCTATGCTTAAAGAACTTGGTGCTTCTAGATTAGAAGTAGACCTTGTAACAGAATTGTTAGATATTGTTCTAACGTCTAACCATTTTATGTTCAACGGCGACTTCTTTCTTCAAAAATGTGGTGTGGCGATGGGCTCCCCATGTGGGGGTGGGGTAGCCAATTATGTTATGGGATATTGGGAAACCAACATCTTAAAGAAGATCCCAGGCTTAATGGAGCCTGTTATCTAT
This sequence comes from Protopterus annectens, assembly GCF_019279795.1. Lineage (NCBI taxonomy): Eukaryota > Metazoa > Chordata > Ceratodontiformes > Protopteridae > Protopterus > Protopterus annectens. The sequence continues at coordinate 1,463,267,128 of NC_056728.1, forward strand.
TACACACGATTCCTGGATGACATTTTCATTTTGTTTAGGGGTACCGAACTGGAAGGTACAGCTTTTGTGGACATTATGAACTCAACCACTGAGTTCTTAAGATTCACATCAAAATTTTCAACCGGCGTAATTGATTACCTTGACGTTAAACTAGAAAAGGACATCATAGGTCAATGTTTAACGTCAACAGTGTTTAGAAAACACACATATTGTAATGCATTTCTACATTTTTCCAGTTTCCACCCACACAAACAGAAAAGATCTATTGTCAAAGGACAATTGGTGAGGGCTGGAAGAATGTGTAGTACCATGGCAGACTTCGACAAGGAATGTGAACTGTTAAGAACAATGTTCAGAAATCGGGGTTACCCTGACGAAATGTTATGTGATTTGATAGGGGAGGTCACTAGAAAAAGGACTAGCGGCTTTTATAAACCGCTATTACTCCAATGTAGGTCCATAACTAGTGACCCACCCATTAATGCAATATTAATGGGAAGTGATTCAGATTGTAATGAGGTAGGGACTATCGCTCAAGCGGGTGAAGAAATAGACTACTCTCTGAGTTTCATTACTACATTTAGTAGGAACTCTAAGGGTATCCTGGCCATAATACATAAAAATTGGCATTTGATATCTACAAATTCATATTTAGCAGACAAATTAGGTAGTAAACCAAGATTCATTTTCAAGAGATCAAATAATTTGAAGGAACTACTACAAAGAGAGATATCCCCAAATTCTTTTTATAAGCGAAATGGGATGTTTAAATGTGGCTTTTGTAGGTATTGCCATGAGGTGAGAACAGGTGAAACATTTACGATCAGGGACAGGAAGTATCGGATACGTTTTACCCTAAATTGTGAGAGCAAATCTATTATCTACACCGCTATGTGTAATTGTTGTGATGCGTTTTACATTGGTAAAACGGATCGGCGTTTAAGGGACCGAATATACGAACATCTGTATGCCATAAAAAACAGCAAGTGTGACAATGCCCTGGCGAAGCATATAGTTTCCAACCCTGGTCACAGTTTTCAATTTATGGCTATCGATTGTGTACCAATTAAAACTAGGGGAGGTCCATTTTCATTGATTTTAGAAAACAGGGAGCTTGAATGGCAGTTACGCCTGGATGCATTTAGGGACCCAGGATTAAATAGTAACTGTAACATAGCCCCTGTTTTAAAACTTAAAAGTTACCTTAGGTGATCATTTTTGGTAACTTGTGAAGAATAGCATAAAAAACAGATGAAATCTTCTTAGATCGTATGTTTGTAATGAGTGGTAAACAAAATTTTGCATACAGAACAGGAGTAGATATGGGATTAATTAGTAGAAAATGCCTCGGTAAACTTGTTTACTTAGGGTCAGGTTTAACCTTGGGGTTTTTTAACAAAAAATACATATGTATATACCCTTCAAAATACAATACATACACCTTGTGGTTGTTGCCATAGGGAATTTGATTGGGTTTGTGACAGTGACAGTCAACACACAATTAAAAAGATGTCACACTTTTACTAATATACTTTTCCAACTTGACATTTGGACAGGATGTCTGTTTTGTGTTTTTAAAATACGGTTTGAAGGTATTGTATTAAGTAACAGTGATGATTACGACATCTGTATTTTTAACAAGGCTGTTATTTTAAGAGTTTAAATGTTTTTAACAATGTTGATGCTGCTTTGAGGAAGTTTGATGATGTCATTTCCTCTTCTTTGATTTTTAAACGGAGTTTAGGATTGTCTGTTGTATTCTCTGAAGAAGCCGCGGATTGCCGTGGTGAAAACGTTTTTGTTTTAATAAACACGTTAAGGCAGTATCTGTGCTGAGTCTGCTTTTTGACAAGGACCTCGCTTTACTATTTTATTTTACTACCTAGAGTTTACTCAGGGCTTGTTTTCTGCCTTGCTGGCCCTAAAGCCACCTCAAGAGGTTTCAATACCTGCACCTCCTTGGACCTCTACCCCTGCAAAATTGCTTAGGGAACCAAATTCCTCAGATGAGGATTCAGTGTCTGGTTAGGGGAATTTGTCCTGTTCTTCATAGATGTGTTCACCTTTGACTTATGGTTCTGATCAAAAACAGTCTATTATCCCTAAGTCTTATTTTGAGGAATTGTCTTTTGTGGACACAATTGTTATGATGATGGAATACTTTAAGTGGGATTCTCCTCAAGTGTTTGTTATCAAGAGAAGATATTATGAGTTGCTTCAGGTGGATACTCCTAAACCATTGACAGTTCATCCTGCGTTGGCCGCCTTGTTAGATACTTTCATTGCTGCTTCCAAGTCTCCTGATGCTCAGCCTCCTGCTCCTAAGAAACCTGATAGGTTCTATAAGGTTCCTGAAGATTGTCAATTTTTACTTAAATGTCCTTCTGCTCATCCTGCTGTGGTGTCAGTCTCTTCTGACAAACCTTCGAAACTTTTGCCCTCTTCCAAACTTTTGCCTTCTGACAAGGATAGTAGGGCAATGGAGAGGACTGATAAGAGGGTCTATATTAAATCATCAAATGTTTAAAAAGTGAACGATGATTTATCGACCCCATGTAAGCGAAAGCTTACAAACTCGAACACTTAGAACAGCAATTTTTTTCCCAAGAAAAAAAAAAACGCTGTTCCAAAAATAAAAAAAAAAACACTTAAAACATAACACCACCCCTACTTAAATATACCAACTCTGAGATTGCACTACAGTGATGAAAACGGCAAAGTAACGGACGCGGCCAAGCAATTTCTTTCCCAGGGAAAGAATTCACTTATATGCAGCTTCGTCATTTTGCCTTTTCGTCTTTTCAAGTTCGACCAAGACGCATTTGAAAGAATGCATCTTCGGTCATCTAATAGGATCCCTGATAAGAATGTTTACACTACTTCTGCTTTGGCCTTTAGGCTATTAATTACCAGACCCACATGGCCAGGTATGCTCTGGTCTTGACTGCTCAGGCTTGTCAGGTTATCTCTGCCCTCCCTGATTCTGAAAGCAAATCCTCTGCCTTATCTTTTTTAGGTTCTGCTTCTCAAATGCCTTGCCACTGTATTAAGTGTAGTGATGATGCTGCTGATGCCTCTTCTAGGGGTGCAGCTTTTGCATCTGTCATGAGGCGTTATTCCTGGCTCCATCTCCAGTCTCTACCTGAGGACATTAAGGCCAGGTTGTTAGATGCTCCTTTGGATAATACACATCTTTTTGGGACTGTTGCTGCTGACATGTTTAAGTCTGTTTAAGAGAAAGACAAAGCCTTGCAAGACCTTAAACATATGTTTGTCTCTCCTATTCCTAAGATCTAGAAAAATTATCCTTCTAGGTCTATTTTTGTTAGCAGGCAACCCCATCAGGCCTCTAACGGCAGGAAGGGTGGGAGGCAGACCCCCTCTGCTAAAGATTCTTAGATTTCTGTGGCCTAGAAGCCTCCTTTATTTGATAATCCTGTTTCTGTTTGACAACTCACCCCCCCCCCATTTTAGACCAGGTTCCTTTGTCCCTTCAGATCTCCCTTTGTCTTCCAAATTGGTGTCTCCTCACTTCAGTCTCTTGGGTTCTTTCTATCATCCATTAGGGTTACTTCATGGTATGGAAGTTTATCCTTCCTTTTTCAGGGATTCCTCAACTTCCTCTAGAGCAACTTCCTCATTTCCTGGAGGTTCTAGGGTCCCTGGTGAACCATGGAACTATTCAAGCTGTCCCCCCCCCTCCCCAAGTAGGAAGGGTTTTTATTCCAGGATGTTCCTGGTTTGTCGAAAGGAGGGCACTTGGAAACCTATTTTGGATCTCTCCTGGTTTAATACCTTTCTCAAGATCCCTTCCTTTCAAATGTTTACTCTTCAAACTCTGTTTCCTCTTTTGTAACCCCAGGCTTCTCTGGTGTCTGCGGATCTGAAAGATGCTTTCCTTCATATCCCTATTCATCCTCTCTTCAGGAAGTTTTATGTTTCTGTGTCTTCCTCTCATTTTTAGTTCTCTGCTTTGCCCTTTGACATCTCTACTGCCCCAAGGGTATTCACAAAATGCCTAGCTCTTGTGATTGCCTTCTGCAGGCTCCAAGACATTCAGATTTTTCCTTATCTAGATGACCTGTTGCTTCAGGCACCTTCTCCAAGTTGATTGTTACAGGATCTGCAGTCCACCATCTCTCTTCTTCAGAGTCTGGGGTTTACTATCAACTTCCAAAAGTCCATCCTGACTCCCTTGCATGATCAGGTGTATCTAGGATGCAGGCTTCAGATGGTGCCAATGTTGGTCTCTCTTCCACCTCCAAAGATATTGTTGAAAGCCTTATTTCAGTCCCTTCTTCCTCTGACTGACATGCCAGCCAGGGAGTTTCTTCAGGCATTGGAATTCATGCCCTCTTCTATTCCAATGCTTCCTCTTGCCAGACTACATATGCAGAAACTTCCATGATACCTCAAGTCAGTTTGGCTACAGTATCATCACCCTCTGAATTTCAATGTACCTCTCTTTCCCTGTCACAAGAAGGAATTCAAGTTGTGCATTCAACAGTTTGTTCTCAACTCAGGCCAGCCCTTTCAGCCTCCAGTCCCTTCTCAAGAGCTGTTCACTGATCCCTGAGACATGGGTGGGGGGGCTTCTCTTGGTCACCTGAAAGTTCAGTGTCTTTGATCTCCCCATCAGAAGTCAGACCATATCAACATCAAAGAGATGAGAGCTCTGATTCTGGCCCTTCAGGCTTTTCATCTCATGTTTTCTCCAGGCCCTTTGAAGTTGTACACAGACAACACTACAGTGATGTGGCATGTCAACAAACAGTGGATCTCAAAATCTTACGTCTTCTGCAGGATGGTGCGTCAGGCTTGGGAAGTGGTTCTCAGTTATCAGTTAACTCTTTAGGCAGTATCCATTCCTTCAGAGCACAATTTAATGGCAGACTCTCTGAGCAGGTCCAAGACACAGGCTCATGAAAGGATGCTTCACAGAGTTGTGTTTCTGGACATTATCCATTGGTGGGGTATTCCTAAGGTAGATCTTTTTGCCTCCCATTTTAACAAGCTTCTTCTCTTCTGTTCCAGAGTGCCATGCCATCAGGCATGGAAGACGGAAGTCCTTTACTTTCCTTGGAAGGGGATGTTTATTTATGCTTTTCCTCTTCTTCCTCTACTTCCAAGAGTCCTGCAGAACATTCAGCTGGACTCCCCAAAAATCTTGCTAGTGACTCCCTTTTGGCCGAAACAGCACTTGTTCCCCTCTTAATGCATCTGGCCATGGGCAATCATTACAAGTTACCTCACTGGCTGAATCTCTTCACACAGGATAAGGGGTCTCTCATCCATCACCATTTGTCCATTCTGCAATTGACAATGTGGGTGATAGGGTTCTAATCCCTTTCAGGCATCTGTTTTCTCAGGACATGTTCAGGGTTTTACAGGAGGCGCCCTCTACAGGAAATCTTGTATGTCCAAATGGAAAAGATTTTCAGTATGGTACCTTGCTCATAGCCAGGACCCTTTTTCAGTGGGGGTGGATCCACTCTTATTTGTGTGAGTTGCTTCAGTCTGGCTTGGCTCATTCTTCTGTAAAGACCCATTTGTCAGCCATTTCTGCTTGTCTGCCCTTGAATCCTCCTTTAACTTCTCATTTTGAGATCAAACAATTTCTTAAAGGCACAGTTCTGGTTTTCTGGTGTTGTTTTGCAATTTCTTAAAGATGTCCTACATATTAGACCTCCAAAAAAAGCTATTTCTCCTCCTTGGGACCTTAATTTTGTTTTGGAAAAATTGACTCAAGCTGATTTTGAGCCTACAGATTCTGCCTGTTTACAACATTGTACCTGGAGACTGTCTTATTGCTGGCTCTTACTTCTGCTCTTCTGCTCGGAGGGTTTCTGAACTCCAGGCCCTTAAAGCCATTCCTCTTTTTTTTTTGTTTTGTTTTTTTTTTTTCACAGGGACAGGGTGTTCCTTTGTACTAATCCTTCTTTTATGCCCAAGGTAGTAAATGAGTTGTTCTTGAATCACTGAATACAACTGACTTCCTTTTTCTCTTCTCCTAAGTCTGCTAGTGAGATGGCCCTGCATACCCTGGATTTGCACAGACAGCTCAGGTACCCTTTGGATAAAACTAGGACTATTCATAAGTCTGATCAACTTTTTGTTTCCTTTCATCCCTGGTGTTTCTGTTTGGCTGTTTCTAAGCAAACCATCTCCTCCTCGCTATCTAAGACCATTTCCTTTTGTACTTCATTTCATGGCAAAGCTCTGTCGACTTCTGTTAGAGCTCATTCTACTAGGGCTATTGCCTCTTCTAGTGCCTTCTTCAAGGGGTGTAACACCAATTCCATCTTTGAAGCTGCTACTTGGTCTTCAGTGTATACCTTTATTAAGAATTATAAGTTGGATATGATTTATAGGGCCAGAGAAGGTTTTGTTGAAGCCATTTTATGTGAGTTTGTTGAGGGCTCTTCTCAGCCTTCCCCCTCCATTCTGTTTATTGAGCATTTTTACTCTCCCTTCTATGAAGAATATCACAACAGTGATATAGAAGGACATAGTACAGTTTTGTAAAATCTTACCATAACAGTAGATGTCCTTTTCTTCACTGTTGCAGTATTTACTCCCTCCCTCCAACCCCATTTTGTTTGTTCTGCATTCTTTCCTTCTGGATGTGCTTGGACTCCTTTGTCCTGTGGCAACTGTTTTCTTCTGGGACAATTCAGTTCTAGGTAGTTGCATCCGTATGTCCCTTTTATGCCCTACATTCTGTACAGGGAGCATAATGTGACGTACGTACGATGCATACAAGATCTTTTTTAGGCTTTTTCATACTGGCTGAGCATTGGGCTGCCCTGGGCAAGACACCCCTTCTATGAAGAATACTGCAACGGTGAAGAGAAGGACATCTACTGTCATAGTAAGATTTTACACAACTGGACTTTTTTAAAGAGTTTGAGCCTAAGTGCTGGGCTTGTGGTAGACTAAAGGCTGTATAATCAGTTCACACTCATCTTGATATGTTATATATTGTCAACATTTTATTCCTTTGTTTTTATTTCACTTTATGCTTTACTGCTGTCATCCGTTGTGACGTGAGGTGACACAACAATGCAAACAAAGGTCACTGTCTGCCAGCTACCACAGTACCACCCATAGCTATCTTGCTTACCTACTGTTACTGGAGGAGATGGAAAATACCATCCCAAGCTAGAGGTCACCAAAATATAGTACTGCATTCTGACAAAAGGGCCTCAGACCCTCACTTTATTTGGCAAGCTAGACAGCAATTCAAAACATCTATTTTCAAAAAACTCAAGGACTTTTACACTTGTCACACTATAAGTAATATTGGCAAAAATAGCCTAATAACCTCTAAGTGCAACCTACAATCAAATGTCTGAATCCTCCCCCAGCAAGACTCAGTGCTTCTGAGGCTGGTGGGGGGGGGGGGGTGACTTAAAACTTTCAGTTGCAGTTTATGACTTTCACTCTCACTAGTTTACTGTATACTGCCACTGCTGTTAGTGTTTTACTGTGTTCAGTCAACAATCTCAGAGCAAGCTCACCCTGATCAGGTTATAAATCTTCTTTAATCTTGTATTACACAAGTTTTATTTCTGACATTTTAGCTGCTGGCCATATTGCTGATAAGTACTTACGTAAATCGGTGTCATTCTGACATGCATTGCTTTTAGAACAGATTACAACTGTTCTAAACATCCTGTTGCATACCATGATATAACAGCCTTGTTAACTCTACAGCTATTACAATT